>NC_067140.1:19010136-19110136 GCF_903995435.1 Acomys russatus
GAGGCCAACAGATCAAGGTGATTTCCTAGGAGAACTTGGGAGATTGCTGCCCATATGAGAGGAGAGAAAAGCCTGGGGTTAGCTGAGGGCTTAAGAACCTGTGCAGCCTGTACCACACCCCGGGGTTGATCTCCAGGAATTAACAAATGAACAATACGAATATGTGTGGAACCCACAGAAGCTAGAAGAGGCAAGAAATGATCTTTCCCCGAAGTCTCTGTTGGGAGCACGTTTCTGATGACACCTTAGTTGCGGACTTCTGACCTGCGTGACTGTAAGAGCTGCCTGTTTTCAACTACCCTGTCTGTGGTAACTTATTATATCTGGTACGAAACAGACACTAACGTGAAGTAATAACCCACCTGGGAATCAGACAGGGTTGATGGTGCACGCCTGCTATCGCAACACTCAGGAGGTGGAGGCAGGGGGATCAGAAGTCCAGGGACACCCTTGGCTACATACGGAGCTTGAGATCAGTGTGATCTAGATGAGGCCCACTCTCAAGAAAAGGATTAGTGTGGGAAATATAAAATACACCAAAAATAAACTTCAAAGTCAATTGGGGAAAGTAGTTTCAACCGATGTAACTGAAAAACTATTTCCTTAACATAGAGAAAACTTCTTGTTTATCATTATTTTGGGGGTTTTATTTTTCTTTCTTTCTTTCTTTCTTTCTTTCTTTCTTTCTTTCTTTTTTTCCTTCTACTCATTCTTTCTTTTTTCTTTCTATCTTCCTTCCGTCCTTTCTTTCTTCATGTATCTATTTATTTTGAGATAGGGTTTCTCTGTATAGGCCTGGTTGTCCTGGAACTCACCCTTGCTCTGTGCTCTGTAGACCAGGCTGGCCTTAAACTCAGAGATCCACCTGCCTCGGAGTGCTTGGATTAAAGGTGAGTGTGCCACCACCACCACCTGGCTTAAATCAGTATTTTTAAAATGTCAACCACTTCCTAGGAAGTGAACACATGGAGTTTTCTGACAATATTCTCTTCATCTTGATCTTGGTCTGGTTAGGCATAACCAGACAAGGCGATCACCTGGTCGGTGACCTCCGACCTCTCTTTTATTATTCTTTGCTCTAGTTACTTTTCCATTGTTGTGATAAAACACTCTGAACAAAAACACCTTGGGAGAGGAAAGAGTTCATTTCAACTTCCAGGTGGAAGTCCTGCACTGAGCAAAGTCAAGGCAGGAACGCCAGGCAGGCATGTGGATGCAGGAAGGCTTGCTATTTCATACAGCATTACGTCCAGCCAGGGAACTCACTCACAGCCCAAAGTACTACAGAAACCACAAGGGAAGCTGCTTGCTGGCTCATGTTCATTCAGCTTTCTTACATAGCCCAGGACCATCTGCCCAGGCAATGGTGCCGCCCATGGTGGATGGGCCCTCTTATATCAATTAACAGTTGACACAATCCTCCAAAGCCATGCTCACCTGCCCATCCAATCTAGGCAATTCCGCAGGCAAGGCTCTCCTGTCAGATCACTAGAAACTGCGTCAAACTGACAGATAACGATAACTAGAACATTTGCCCTCACCACTTTAGTAACTAAAATAGGTAGTTTTGTTTTGTTTTGTTTTGTTTTAGTTTTAGTTTAGTTTAGTTTTGTTTTGGTGAATATTCTAAGAGGAGGAAGAAGAGTTATATCTCATACCCTGTGGTACCAGGTCACTCCAAGAATGACCTTCCAAGCACCTGTGTGCTCCCCTCAGCCACACTCTGCACACCCTACACCTCATCTGCTAAGCTTTTATTTTCCCTTTTCTTTTGCAATTCCCAATCTCAGCTTCCAAAAGTATCTCTCCTTTTTCCAGTAATTTGTTTCTGGTTTGCATTCCCTTCTGCCAGAAAAATGAGAGCCCAGTTCTCTGCTCCCAGCCCATGCATGAGCCACCCAGGTGACTGTGGAGATGAGCCAGGAGCTGAGTTTTGTACTCTGTCATGACCACGCTGAAATTCCAGACAGTTGCTGACCAGAAGGCTTCTTGGACAGCACCGCACACTTTGTGTTATCACTTGCAATATTCAATGAATGAGTGAACGAATGCTGGTGGTGACAGTGGTGACAGTGGTGATGATGACGATGATGTTGATAATGATGATGACACCGATGGTGGTGGTGATGGTGATGACGGTGGCGATGATGATGATGAAGAAGATGGTGGTGATGGTGATGGTGATGACAGTGGCGATGATGATGATGATGATGACAATAACGATGATGATGGTAGTGATGGTGATGGTGATGGTGATAATGGGCATGGTGATGACAGTGGCTCCAAGAACAAATGCGTTTTCTTATTCAGAGTGGTCCACAAAACTGTACCTCAAATCTTGATATTCAAAGAAAAAAAAAAACATGGAAGAAGGAAAGAAAATTAGCTGCATGAACTCAGAAGCCAGGAAAGCTGGCACCATTGCCTTTAGCAAGATGTTATCTGACATCTTTTGGCTGAATGCGTCCTTTCATGGGGTGATTAAACAGCAAATATCTCCGAGCAGCATAATGTTTATTAGACATGACTCAGTTAGGGCAGCTTGTGTTTTCCCTGTGTTCTGTTTCCGTATTCTGTGTACAATTTGTTGATTTAAATAAAATTTAAAATAAGCCATGCTGTTTGAGGAGCTGCTGACAGGGCCTAGCGGAAAACTTTGAGGGATTTTTTTTTTTATTAGGAAACAATTCTGTCCCTGTGTCATGTTTTTCTGCCTCCTGCCTCTCCTCAACCCTCCTCCGCCCTTCTTTTAGCACCCAACGATGGCAGCTTGAAATTCAAGATTTTTACTGTTTTAAATGCTCGCTCATCAGGCTCTGGAACACTTTCCTTGGGAGGCAAGCAACCAGCTAGTCTGTCCCATCCCCCAGGTTAGCAAAGGAGAGGAAGAGCTGCTTTGGGAAGAGGGTCACCTACACCCCATAAAGGGCTCATTTTCTTTTGCTAGTGTCTCAGGTAAACCAGGCTGGCCTCAACTTTGCTATCTAGTCAAGGGTGATCTTGAACTCTTGTTAGGCAGACTCTACCCTCCAAGTGCTCTAATTACAGGCATTGGATGTCAGATAACCCTTATGTGATTTTGATTAACCAAATCCTTAATTTGGACTATGAAATTCAAATTCCTCAGGAGAGAGGATCGACAGAGAATTGAACTCAAATCCTTGTACAAGCCGGTCGAGCACTGTGTTACAGAGGTACATCTCCAGCCCACGCAAATGTCCTTATGTGCCATTGGAGAAACAAGTCATGGTTCTTTTTTTTTTTTTAAGTGTAAATTATCCTTACAAAACAGAATACAAAATCCTGGCATTGATAGTTGGTGGGAAAGAACTCTGGAGCAATCAGTTCACCTAATGCAATGGAGCTGAAAGTGCTTGAAATAAAAAACAGATGTGACCTGGACCAAGGCATCTGCCCTTCCACTGGTGTCTTAAAGAAGCTTTAGTATAGATAAGAGAGACCTGTTCCACAAGGAGAAAGTCTGTCACTTTGGGGCAAGTATAGCAATCAGAAGCATGTTCCCGCCTACCAGCCAGGAGACAGACAGCAAAGCGGCCCTCAGTGAGGATGCCACAGTGAGGGGGAACCTGAAGGAGCGCTTTGCATTCCTGTGAAGACAATCCCTACATGCAAGGGAAAGGGATGTATTGCAGGATCATCCCACAATGTATGAGGCCACTTTTAAAAATCAAATAAAAAATTATGAACACGCACGCACACTCGTGCACACACACGTCTACACACATGCACACTCATACATGCATGTGCACGCACGTACACACAGCATTGTACAGGAGTCAGAGGACCATTTCCTTCTCTCCCCCCCGCCCCCCCCAGCAGAACCAGGCATCAATCTCAGGTCAATAAGTATGGTGGAAAGCACTTTTACCCACTGAGCCATCTCTATGGCCCAGAATCTGATGCTTTTTATTCCAAACTGTTTCCTATGGGTTATTAAGTCCAGGTATGTATCTATAGAAACACACACACACACACACACACACACACACACACACACACACACACACACAATAAAGCCCCCTTTTTTTAAAAAAGTAGCAACTTCATGGAACACTGGGGTGGGGGAGGGTGGAGAGTGTCAAGAAGGAAGTCACCTCAGCTAAATTCTTGACATCAGGCATTTACTATTGCTTAAGGACCAATGAATGTTTTGAACTCGTGCAAAAGGTGTTCCATTAAAAACCCAAGGGGTTGCTGCTGTTTCTATGAATGATTCTCCTTTGATTTTCTGGATCTTTCTTCCTTCTTGGACTAATTCTTGTGTTTCTTGCTTCCTTGGTCTTTTCTCTGTCTTTGGGATCCAAGCCATTTTGGGAATAGGAGAGCCCCAAGACCCCCCCCCCCACACACACACACATCTGTTCCTGATAAATATCCAAAAATCCGGTTGCTATTAAATATTATTCCCTTGTTTGGCTGGATGAATGACAGCAAGCAGAGTGCACACACTCCCTCTGCTCCCTAGAGCCGGGGCCAGGGACTAGTACTCCACCACCTCTGTCTCATCTCAGGAATGCTGTTCCCAAGATGCCTGTAATGCCAGTCACCACAACTGCCAACTGGATGTCTTACTGTGTGACACAAGATGTAAAGAACTTTCCCTTTCCAAATCTCTCACCATTTCCCTTGTGCTCTAAGACTCTAGTGTAAGGAAGCTCGGATGGGACACAAAGGGAAGGTGTTTGCCTTGCCTCACAATGTCTGAGGAGTCCACTGGGAAGGTTGGAGTGCAAGGGGTGATTTGATGGGAGACAGTACGGCTGATGGTCAAGGCTAGCCGGTGGGGGGGCTCCCCCTCAGCATGGTGGCTGCAGCATTCTTAGGCTTTTGACACAATGGCTCCAGGCAAAAGTTCTACCATTTTGTTCATGTCCTCCATTCCGAAGACACATAGAACAAACTCTTTCAAATTATACCTGGACAGAGCCAAGGGATGTAGAATTCTACTTCACTTTGGGGTGGAGGCAACTGCTTGAAATACACAAGGAAGGCTGGCCATGGTAGTTCATGCTTGTAATCCCAGAACTTGAGAGACTGAAGTAGAGGGGTTGCTACTGATCTTATGCCACCCTGAGCTACTCAATGTTTTACCCTAATCTAGGCTATAGAGTAAGACTGGCCTTGGGAAAAGGAGAGGAGAGGAGAGAAGAGGAGTGACACAGAGCATGGGAAATATGCTGCCGTGTCTTTGGGGGAGCACAGTTGCTGTTCTTTCTAACAATGCTACAGACTGGTGTGAGTAATCCACTTCATAAAGAGTAGGTCCAGATAATGTGCAAGCAGCCACAAGTCTAATAGCTAAGTGGTGAATGGCTGAGCAAGGCTTCACACCCGGGTCGATTTGTCCCCAAAGCTGCTTTTAGCATCAAATGGAGATGCTGTTTATTTGTTTCATCTTGCTTCCATTGTTTATCAGGGAGACATATCGAGATCCCCTGCTACCCACTGTGGAGGGCGTGTGTTCTTGCAATTACAGACATCATTACACCTGGCTCTCTATTTAATAGGCAGCCATTGAAATGAGGCCCTTCCAAAGGTCCAGGGAAACCACTATTAAGAGACCTTAGCTTGAGCAGAGCTTGCAACTCCAGAATGACAGCTGATCCACAGCTGTCCTTGACTCTGATGAAAAACGATCCCCCATCTCTGTGACACAGTTATTTGAGTATTTACCACAAAGACCTTAAAAATGGTCTCTTTTCCATCAGGACATAAGGGATAAGCTGAGAGAGAGAGAGAGAGAGAGAGAGAGAGAGAGAGAGAGAGGTGAGAGGAAGAGGAGGAGCGAGAGAGAGAGAGAGAGAGAGAGAGGTGAAATGGCTAAATTTAAATGTAACTGCTCGCACTGGTTCTCCCTTAGATGGATGGTAGGCCTCGCTCATTATTCACCAAGCACAGACATTCCACCAAGAGCGATTTGGCAACTGGTGAAGATAAATCACAACTCGGATGGCTGCTGTCACTGTCTCGTTGAGAACGTGACTCTGGGGGCTGACGAAAGTGTGGGAGCAAGCACATACATGGGCCCTGCTGGTCCAAAGTGAGAGAGAGAGAAAAGGGAGGACCCAGGGAAAGAAAAACAGAGAAAAAGCAATAAAAAGTCCATCTCTCCCTACATTGTCCCCCAAGTGCCCAAGTTTAAAAGAAGGAATGTTTCTGCAAGTCCCTAACAGGTCAGAGGGAAGACAGATGGCAGGTACCTAAGCAGAAACAAAGAGGATGTGAACTAGCCATCAGCCAGGAAAAAACCCCGACCTGATGTGTAGGTAAGGTGACAGAAAACAGCCTCAGTCGTGGCAAGCTTCAAAAAAGGGTCACACTTACAGAGAAGTTCAGAGAAACTCAACCACACAGGACACAGAGCTGAGATATCTCCAGACTACCCTTGTGGATTCTGGTTTGTTTTTTAATTAAGATTCATTAATTCTTATTTAATACGTGTGAATGTTTTGTCTACGTGTATGTATACATGCCGTGCTTGTGCCTGGTGCCTGCAGAGTTAGCAGAGGCCGTTGGAACCTCCTGGATCTGGAGTGACAGATGGTTGGGAGCCACCATAAAGGGGCTGGGGCTGCAACCTAGGTCCTCTAGAAGAGCTACAAGTGTTTTTACCACTCTTAATCAGGCCATTGTTAATTTTTTAAACAATCATAATTATCAGAAACATTGTAAAAATGAATAGAAAATCATAATTCTGTCTGGGGGTAAATTATATAGGTATTTTGTCATAGAGTCCTGAAATTTTTCTTTGAGGGTATATGCATATATTTGAAACCTAACATGCCAGGATGTATAATTTCTCTTTTCACATATGTGAGCTTCTCTCTGTGTCAATAAATAAATATCCATAGACCCACTTTAGCAGATGCCCAGCATTGCACTGTAACATTACTTTAGTAATGAAGCCAGCCTGCCATCATTGGGTGCTTGGGGTTATGGGCCCTCTTTTATCATAAATAAAAGCATGTAAACACCTCTGACCATATTCTTTGTATCTGCTTCTTACTTTATTAACAAGTAGTTTTATATCTTTTAAAATTATTTGAGAGCTTCACACATTTTCTTAGTAAAGCAAGGCATGTTATTAAAGAATTTGAAATAGTGTGAAATTCTGTTAATTTGCACCAAAATTTAAATAATATTGAGGCTAAACACAGAGGTGACCTAGACACTGTTTTCTTTCTCTCCCTCTTTCTCCCTCCTTCATTCTCCTGCCTCTGCTGTGTTTTCTCTTCTTAGAGGTTGGACAGCGATTGGCCACTCTGGAAGCAATCTAAGCCAAGAACACAGACGAGGGGAAACATGGTCCCAGGATCAATCCAACGTACCATTTGTTCTTGCTTGACCTATGAGTTAACAAACATACATGTATGTCTACATGTGATGTGCATATGTGTGTACATGTGTGGCAATGTGTGTGCACATGTGTATATGGAGACTCAAAGCCAAACTCTAGTATCTTTTGACATTACCTGACATTTCATTTATTGAATCAGGGCATCTTAACCCCAAGCCAATTCTAGCTACAGGTTGCCCTGGGGTCCATCTTGTCTTTGCCTTTCTCCCAAATTCTGGGATTACAGGGGGCTGCAGTGTCCCCTCTATTTTTACATGGGTTCTGGTTGTCCAGACTTTGGTTTTAACAGTGGCACATCAAGCACTTTGTCCACTGAGCCTTTTCCCCAGCCTTCAGTGATTACATGTTTGAAAAGTTGAAAAAAAAAATCAAAAGCCAGGCAGAGTAGCACACGCATATAATCCAACACTCACAGAACTGTGGCAGAGTGATTGCACATGCTTGAAGCCAGCCTGAGCTGCCAGGTAGTCTGTGTTAGAGTGAGACTCTGTCTCAAAACAAAACACCCATTAACATACACGACACAACAAGTGGTCATAAATAAAGAGCTTATGTTTTATTATTTCTTTATGTATATAGGTATCATGCCAGCATAGATATCTATGCACCACACAAGTGCCTAGTACTCAGAGAGCACAGCATAGGGCACCAGATTACCTGGGACTAGGGTTACAGATAGCTATTAGCCACCGTGTGGGTCCTTGTGGGACCCTTCTGTTAAGGTCCAAGTCTGGCATTTTCAGATAGCCACTGAGCTAGGTATAAAATCACAGACTCTCTTTCTCAGCTGAGTTCTCTCTCCACCTGAAATACCTGATCCTCTTAAAAAAAAAAAAAGTCACACAGCCCTCAGGGAAATGGCAGGCCCATTTAGCCTGTCCTGATAAGAAACTTATTTAGCAAGCACTCAGACATTCCTGGAAACACTCATCCTACACTAATGAGATGTCTTGGTGTCTTGGCTTTCAACCAATGACCTTTAACCATACCTGAAGATCTTCCCCCCATTCATAGGATAACTAAGTACTGTGTTCCTCTTCTTACGATAGGATTGAAGTAACCCTGGTGCCCCTAGCCCCAGCAAATCAAACACACTCACCTTCAAAACCCCTCCTACTACCCAAGGTTTATAAGTCCCTGTTTTCTCATGAACTAAATGGGCCAGCATCATCTATTTTACCACCAGCAGCCGAGACTTGTATTTTTTTTCTGGGAACCAATAGACTCCCCTTCTTCCCAGACTCCGGGAGCTTAGCTGCAGGTCAATCAGCAACATGCTGCTGGCCGCCAGGAGCTTCTGCCATTGTGTCAGCGCGGATTGGGGCTGCCATCTATCTAGTGCTGCTCCACTCACCACCATGCGACAGGGCCCAAGCTTCCTGGGAGAGTACCCAAAAAAGCCCAGGCTCCTGCCAGATGCAGAATGACAGGTGCTAGAAATTGAACCTGGGTCCTCTGGAAGAGCAGCTAGTGATCTATAGGTGCCAAGCATCGATGTTGGATGTTTGATCCCATTGTGAACCCCAAGATTGTGAACTGTAAAAACTTGCTTCATGTTTGGTGCAGTTCAGGCCTACCACACACCTTTAATCCAACAAGTTTCTGCTTATTGTAAACAGGTGGTTATGGTATGGCTCAGCCCTAGCACACGCATTTAATCCAATAGCCTCTGTACACAGGATTTAATGAAATGAATCCTAGGTCAAGAGGCAGAGCAAGTAACCAGCTGACAGGGATTAAGTAGAAAGGAGGGACTTTGAGAGAAGGGTATTTAAGACTGTGGAGAAGAGCAAGGAGCTTTTGGCTTTTTGGCTTTTGCCTCCTGGGCTGTCAGGTAAGCTAGCAGGCTTTTGGCCTTTGACTTTTGGCTTTGGGCTTTAGGCTTCAGAATTTTTGCCTTTTTCTTTCTGATACACCATCAGCTGAGTACGAAAATAAACTGGGTTCTTTCTCTGCCTCTCCGAGCTAGTGGGTTTTCACCCCAATCACTGGCTCCTGAGTCTTTATTTGTAATTTCAAATGATTGGGATTTTCTTTATTTAAAACAACAAGCCATCTCTCTGGCCCCACAAATAAAGTTTTATTTAAACACAGCCATCCCAATTGTTTACATACTGTCTACAGGGCTCAAGCCTACAGGAGCAGAGTCAAGAAGATGTGAGAAAGACAATATGGCTTCTGACCTGGAAAATAGTTATCATCCAGTAAAGGAAAAGGTTGTGGACTTCCAGACAAGTGAAAACACTGTTTCACTCTGTCAGGGCCTCTGTTAGAAAGGCATCCTGGAAGGACTGGTGAGTGGATGGCTCAGTTTTAAACCTCAGCTCAGTAAGTCAACACCATGGGGCTTCAGTCTGGTTCTGTAAAGTCTCCAGGCTAAAGCATCTGAATTAAAAGGAGCATCGCAACACTGACAACATCACCACTAGGATCAAGGCCGTGGGAAGGGGCCGTGTACATGTCTACACATCTACACATCTATTCATACACATGTCCATATATCTATACATATCCGTGCACCTTCACACGTACGCATCTACACATCTACACATATGTACATCTATTCATATACACATCTATACATTATCTATACCCACATCTATGTATCTGTACATACATATCCATATAGAAGCATACATACACACATCTGCACAAGTATTCATGTATACTTCTACACATCTACACATATTTACATGTATACTTATATACATCTATACATGCATACACACATGTATGTGCATATATATATCCATGTACACACACACTATACATATACACATCTACCCATGTATGCATCTACACATCTCTGTATTTACAGATCTATACACCTACCAACTCTATAGCTATTGATACATCTGTGTATTTACACAACTGCAGATATACAGCTGGCATGTCTATATGCCAACACATCTCTACACATCTACACATTCATACATGTATCATCATCTGTCTGTCTACCTACTTGTGTGCTTCTGTATGATTGCACTTTTTTTTTTTTTGGCTCTTCCTTTTTAGGAATGTCACTCACAATTTGATCTAGTTCTTAAACCCTGCGGCTCTCCTGCCCTTTCTTATTCCTTTCTTTTCTAACCATTCTTGGCTGCAGACCCAAATGGGGCCAATATCACCATAATGAAATTTATGGCCGGTGAAGCCATCCCCACTGCTGTTGTTCTTCATCAATGTTTGAGGTGTTTCTTCATTTCTTTATTGACGTGTGAGGCATGTTAGCAGGACTTCCTTCTTGGTCTGGAGCGTGAAGAAGCGCTGACAGGTGGTCTCAGTGTGATGCACAGGCGGGGAGGTTCCTGACCTCACTTCAACGTATCCACCTTTTCTTAAGAGTCACAGTGAACAACACTGCTGCCTGGGGGACTCAGAACTGATTCTCTACCTAGCACCAGGATTAGCTTATGATGACTGAAGATGATCTTCCTAACTTACATTCTGCAGGGGGCCCTGGGTGAGGATGGGGTCAGTTGCGGATATGGAGAAGCCTAAAGGTCCCTTGAGAAATGCATTCAACATCTCCTCAAATTATTATTTAGAAGCTTGAGATAACTCTTGCTTTAGTGTAAAAGCAGTCTCTCTCTCCTTCCACCTATCCATCTGCCTGCCTGCCTATCTATCTACCTATCTACCTACCTATCTATCTATCTATCTATCTATCTATCTATCTATCTTCTTCATCATAAATTAAGCTAATTTTCCCTGCGAGTAAAAGCATCAATATCAACGTCTCTTCCTTAGGTCCTAAGGTCCACATAGGACTCAATAGGGAACACAAAGGCTTCTGACACACACTCTGCCTCCTCCACCTACCCCCTCCTGCCTGTTTGCTTGGCCATCACACTACAGACACACCTTCTTGAACACCCTCTCTCAGAACACCCTGATTTTGCTTTCTAAAACCACCCCAGATACTTTTCTTCACAGCACCAGGAAGAAAGAAAGACAGCCCATTAGCTCTGTGTCTGTTCGGTGTTCGCAATCCTCCTCCCCACTGAAATGTGAGCTCCACACAGAAAAGGGTTGGTACTCCTCATTCATCGGCATCTTCCAGTTTTGCACAGTGCCAGTATGGTTGCATTTTGCCTTCAAACTCTCACAATATTGTTCCTCCTGAGAACGGAGCCCACTCCTCCTCGATCCTGAGCTCTTTGCTCATCACACAGAATTCTTGATACACAGGTGCCTTTCTCCCCTCCACATAAGCCATCTGCTTTCTTATCATGCCCCTCCTCTCCCTCTTGTCTTGTCAATTTCTACTTGTAAACTCCATCCTCCCAGACACTCCCATGGTGCAGTTTCTCCAGGAAGCAGGAAGTCACTTGCTTGCTTCCTATGCATTTCCCCATTCCCCATTAACCCTGAACAGTTGTTCTTGTATGACTGATATCCCAGCCGAGCATGGTATCTGGCTCATACTAGGCATGCAGGTGAGTGCGTTTTCAATATGCAGGCAAACAATTAAGATTGCAATATTCATGCTTTAGTATTACGTTACCTCGCAGCCATCAAAACAACTCTCATCATCATTTTAACCCTGCCAACAAACAATGGGTTACTCATTCCCCCAATAGATAAAACCTTATTGGAAAAGAAAGATTTAAAAAAGGATCACACATGATGCTTAGCCACTGGCAAGAGAATAAACACATTCTATAAATAAATATAATACAGGAAACATAAAAGCTGACTCCAGAAAAAAGTGTGAGCTAAAATTCTACTGGGACTATTTTCCTTCCTCTGATTTCCCAAAATCAAAAATGTTGTCAACATCTCCTGCAGGTTAAGCATATGGGGAAACAAGTTTTAAAGCTGATGAAAGAGATGGAGATGGGTGTGGGTGCTGGGATTTTCAAAGAGGACCATCTGATAATATTTATCATCCTTACACACACACACACACACACACACACACACACCCTGGGTACTTCTGGGTATTTGTTCTGCAGACAGAACAGCAAGTGTGAGGTGTGACACTTTCTGGGTTAGTGACAGCAGGACAGCCATGAAGAAGGAGGCTTTGGAAACTTCAGAAACTGCCTCTGGATTCAGGATGGTCAGTGAATAAATTGTGCAGGGCGTGTGTTTTTGGAATGCAAAGATGGTTCTCTGTTAACCAATGTGGAATGACCTCAAAGGGAAAAAAAGAGTGGGCTAAAAAGTAAGGTGGTAGTGTGTACAATATATTCCCATTACTAAGAAAAAAGGTGTGTGTACACTGAAGTGTGTGCAATTGCTTCTACAGGCATAAAACATTGTGTTAAGGAATGAACAACTGTGGGGGGTGAGACAGGAAAGGGGCAGGGTGGAGGAAGACTTATTTCTCTCAATCACTTTAATGCTTTTGAATTTCAACTGTACAACTGTATTATGCATTTAAATGTTGGCTGGGAGACACAGGGTAGGTGGGGGAGGTGGGGGGGGTGAGAGAGAGAGAGAGAGAGAGAGAAAGAGAGAGAGAGAGGGAGGGAGGGAGAGAGAGAGACAGAGAGACAGAGACAGAGACGCGTGGCGGGGGGGGGGGGAGAACACAGCTGCTCTTATAATCTGCTGAACAATTTCTGCTCCACAGCTTTTCCTCCCCAGTGGGTTATAACAACATAGGAAGAGAAGAGAGGTGAGCCCCAGCCTCTCACCTCTTCCAGGAACCTCCTGGTTTCTCTGAGGATACTGCCATCATGACTCAGTTTCATTTCCCCCACAAGTGAGGAAGGATGCCTGCACCACCTCAGAGAGGAGCCCACTGCTTCTCCTTCCCCCTCTGTATCCAGTTGCAGCCCCTTGCTCCTGCCGAGGGCTCTGCAATGTTGATTTCTGTAGCAGTGACTGTCATAGCTCACTTCCACAGGAAGGATTAGCCTGTCCTGAATATGTCAATCAGATATCAAAGATAAATGAAGTTTGAAAAAAATAAAATGCACGATTTATTTTTTTTTAAATAGTCTTTGGGAGACACCAGGATGCACTTTGAAAAATCTAAGGAAAATATATCAGGGGAGGGACACTCTCAGCTTGCTGTCCAACCTTAATTTTTCACTGATAACACTGGTAGGCTGCAGCCCAGCCAGTAAATAAAGAATCTCTATGCTTAATGCTCTGCAATTTCCATTTGCTATGATGGAGAGCCTCTCCTGCAGATATGCACCCCAGCTCCGGCTACTTCCGCCTCACAGGTCCCCAGGGTATTAATGAGCTGGCACTGTCTCCAGGATTTTACCCCAAGGACATGCTCACCCCGCCACCATTCCAGGAGTCCTGTGTGGCTGGGGAGTCCTCGGAAATGCCTTGGGGTTGCTAGCTGGTTTGGACTTGGTGATGTTTGGGGTTTTAATTCGCTTTACTAAAATTGCCTTTCATTCACTCGGTGACAGGTAGTTATTTGTTTTCGGGGTTCCATTTGACATTTATTGTTAGCGCCAAACACTAATAATAATAATTAGTGCCTTTTTAGAGTTGTCTGGGGTTTTCACGCCACGGCATTGTTACGATAAAACACCCCGACGCTTTGCTGTACATAAGATAGTATGGTGGTATTTAAATGTAACAAAGGGGTTTATTATACTCAGGCCAGATTGTAGTATCTCTGAGCCCCCCTCCCCTTGAGTGAGCCAAGACTTAATATCCTCTAAACTCGTCTGCAATGCTAATACCTGTCTATCTTTAAAAAAAAAATGAGGAAAGAACGTAGTGAGAAAACCACAGCCAGCCAGGCGCGTTTGGGCTTTTTCTCAGAAGCAAGTTGGAGTAGATAAGCAAGATGCTCTAGAGGGAAGACTCTCAACGTGTGGGCCGTGACCCCTGGGAGGCCAAGTGTGCTTTCACAGGGGTCGCCTAAGAACACCAGAAAACACAGATATTTACATCATGATTCATAGCAGTAGGAAAAAAATCACAGTTATGGAGTAGCAACAAAAACTATATCCGTCACAACATGAGGAGTTGCATTAGAGGGTCCCAGCGTTAGGAAGGTTGAGAACCACAATGCTAGACTCAAGCTGCTCCGGACTGTGGGCACCAGTAGGGTGAAAAATATTTAAACAGAAAATACTTGAACTAAAACTTGTTAGGTCTTAGCTCGGTCTCCTGCACTGGCCTCTGAGTGTTGTTGCACGCTGAACATTGCCCTTTCAGGTTAGAGTGATTAGAACCCAGATGGATACATGGGACAGCGCTGGGCTAGAACACGCTTACCACTGCAGAAGCTTAGTGCTCAAAACGTGACCAAGAGCCAGCAGCGATGGCATGAGATAGGGTTTGGTGTAGAATGCCCCCCCCCCCAGGTTCTCAACCCTGGAAATAGAGTCCCTTGTTCCCCAGAGGATACAATGGAAACACTGTAAGGAACTAGGACTGGAGTCACGAAAGTTGCTACAAATGTTTCCCTGGAAAGTCCGGCTCAACTCTACTACTGCCTACAAAGCAGCAGCCATAGGCAGTCTGTATAAGAATGTGCTCAAGCTTGTTCCAATAAAGCTTTGTTTAAAAAAAATGTGACCAAGTCTTTCTGGAGCACACTGACCATTGTTTGCTGAGCTCTAGTGTAGGGGCATCCTTTGGATATCTTTTATGAGCACTGTGTCATTTATTTCCCTCTATTGGATCTTGGATGGAATCTTTGGAAGTGTGTTTCTCTGGCACATCTTTGGTGGCTATGTCTCTGCTTCCGGTTGCTATGGGAAATCCAGGCAGGTTGGGGAAGATGAAGCAAGTGTGAGGACCAGAGTTCAGATCCCCAGAACTCAAGTGAGGAAGCCCAGCACAAGGAGGCAGATATGGGAGATCCCTGCAGCATAACTAGATAATCAGACTGGCTGACTCTGGACGAAGACAGGTAACATCAACCTCTGACCTCCATGCACACCCTCACACATGGGTTGCATGTACACACTACAACACACATCTGAACATGCACACACCACACATGAAAAGAAAAGAAAGAATAATTAAATACCCTTCCAACCAGAAGGTCAGCGTTAAGAAGAATCATTGTGGGCTTCTCTGACAAATCACCCATCAGGAAACACAGGAAGGGTGTGGCTACCTTCTCCCTTCCTAAGGCCTTCCCCAGGGAGATGGTTTGTGGAGGGACTCTGGGTCTGCTGTAAGAATACCAGAGTCAAGTTCTAATTCAGACACATTCTTTACTCATCCGGGCCATATGGCAATAGACCAGGGAAGAGGCCACCAACGGGCTCAAAGGTCTGCCTGGGGTTTAACTATGGTTTCACTGGCAGGATGAAATTTGTCCACAGAAAAGAAAAGACGCATGTTCATGGTCAGGCTGGCCAGCCCAGAAGGGTATGGCTCCAGCATGCTAGCACTGTGCCTGATCAGACAGATGCAAGTACTAATAAATGGGATTGGAAGAAAGGGCTTTCTCTCTCTCTCTCTCTCTCTCTCTCTCTCTCTCCTCTCTCTCTCTCTCTCTCTCTCTCTCTCCCTCCTCTCTCCTTCTCTCTCTCTCTCTCTTCCTCCCTTCCTTCCTTCCTTCCTTCCTCTCTCTCTCTTTCCCTCCCTTCCTCCCTCCCTCGGTGTCTCTCTCTTTCTCTGTCTGTCTTCTGTTCCCTCCCTCCTCTCTCTGTCTGTCTCTCTCTTTTTCTATCTTCTCTCCCCTCGCCCCCCATCTCTCTGTCTCTCTCTGCCCCTGTCTGTGCCTCCATCCTCCCAGCCCCTTCTTTAGACCTACAGTCACTTAGAGGAAGACAGTGCATTGTAATGCCTGTATTGTCCTCCATGTCCATTTTCATCCACAGGTCTCATCATTTGTACTAAGTACCAGCCACACTCATCATTCCCCCGCCCCCCCCCCACACAAAACCAATGAAAAAAACCTCTCAGGGTGGCCCTTGCCACTCCTCTAGTCTACACGCCACCCTCGTCTCTTAGAGTGTTTGGCACAGATACTCCCAGACATGCCCTCTTCCTTCTTTCATTCAGCCTTCAGTAAAAACCTTACGCAACAAGGGCACCCAGGTTAGAAGACTCCAAACCAGTTGGAACAGCTTTCGAGGCGTCTCCTGAGGCCTTCAGAGGACCATCTGCCAGCCTCCACTTGTCCTTCTCGCTGTCTCTCTAGCCTCCACCACCCACGCTGTTCCTTGGACCATGACCAACATCTCCTTTTTGCAATTGAAATTGCTCTCCGGTTGCTCCGCCATTGTCCCCTGTCATGGGGATCACAGCTTCTTTCCAGCATGTAGCACTCCTTTGGTTCACTGACGCACTGCTTGTCTACTTGCTGTCTCTTCACCAGAAACTGCGGGAAGGCTGCCGTGCTGCATGTCCTCCTAGGCCCTGAACCCTCAAAGCCACCTACCACAGAAGCTCAATAAACAGTTTGTTAAGTGAGGGAATAGGTGCATAGCATCACTTGCATTTCCTGTCACAGACTTGACAGGCAAGTAGAAAGGTAGACACATGTGTGTCTCGTTACTGTCTACCACCCTCATATATTAATCTCCATGGTGCAGAGGTTACCCTTCATGTTCATTTATTAATTCTGTGTGTAGTGTGTGCGTGTGTGCGTGCGTGCTTGCGTGCGTGCGTGCGTGCGTGCGTGTGTGTGTGTGTGTGTGTGTGTGTGTGTGTGTGTGTGTATCTATGGAAGTCAGAAGATAACATGGGAAAGTCTCTTTTTCCACTATGTGGATCCCAGGAATTGAACTTGTGTCATCAGGCTTGGCAGCAAGTGCTTTATCATGATGAGCCATGTCTCTTGTCCGCAAAGTTACTCTTACAAAGCAATCAAATGTACTTGCTGTTAAATATATAAT
Source organism: Acomys russatus (assembly GCF_903995435.1). NCBI lineage: Eukaryota > Metazoa > Chordata > Mammalia > Rodentia > Muridae > Acomys > Acomys russatus. The sequence continues at coordinate 19,027,297 of NC_067140.1, forward strand.
AACGAATTAAGGGTTCAAAATAAAATATAATCCTTCAGAGACATGCTAAGAATATCATGACAGATCTTTGTGGTGAACTCTGGTTGGAAAACTGAGCTTTCTTTTCTTTTTAAGTCATCTCTGGATTTTTCTCCTAAAACCACTATTACTCGGGGTACAGAAAAAGACAACATGGCTGGGAGATACCTCGGTTGGTTGTGTAAAACAAGCAACTTGTGATTTTGAGCCCTTGTAAAGATGTAGGGCACCTCTAAGTCCCAGTGCTTGGGAGGTGGCACAAACAGACCTCAATTAGCCTACTTGGCTTAAATTTTGAGCTACTGCCCAGTGAGAGACCTTGTCTAAAAAGAAACTATAGTGGCCTGGAGGACTCCTGAGGATTGACACTAAGTGTTGACCTCTGGGGCCCATGAAAAGCAAAGGTGCACACACACAACCACATGTGCACCTACACAAACAATGTGTGTCACCACCACACAAAGCAAAGAGTGGGTTTGTTATCAGATGGGTAACCATTTCTTTCTCTCCCTCCCCATTTCCTCCCTCTCCTTTCCTCCTTGCCTTGCTTTTCTTTCCTTCCTCCCTTCTTTTTTCATTCTGTTGTTGGCAAGTGCCAAGACTCAAACTCCTTGTGTGAAGAGCAGATCTGAGTTTCAAGGGGTAGACTGGGGCAGGCACTGTGCTGCACCATCATTGTGAGCACCAAACAGCTGGGCCCAAAGCCTGACTTTTACAGCCAAAAAGAAAAATGACAGCAGAGAGCTGGGAGTTCTGATACCTGAATCTAGTGGCTGATGTATGGGCAACAGGAAGACCATTCTGTCTTGTCCCAAGTCAAGACAATCCTGAAGACTCTTATCAGTCCAGAGGGCAGCCATGAGAGCAGAATAAATCCTTGTCATGGCAACAGAAAACTGTCCTCCAAGTCCTCCTGACTCCTTCCCTTCCCACAGATGTTACAGCAAAGGCCACCACCTAATAAAACGTCATGACCACTGTCTTAGTGGTAGAATCTACTTCCTGAGGAACTTGACTTAAATGTCACTGAGGTAAATGATGTCCCCAAAGCACATGACATGAAAGGTCTTATATGAGGTGGCCTGGACTGCCTGACAGAATAAGAAAACATGAGTTTCCACCAACACGTCCTACTCCTGATAGCTTGCCTAACTGTAAACTATGTGCTTTCTCTGCCTTAATTCACGTTATCTGCCCAACAAGTCCATTACGACCCACATTTTACAGAAAAGTAGAGGAGACACAGGGGAGCCAATTAACATCCAAGTTCCCCTACCTCTCCATCACTCCTAGCTTGTGCTTGTATGTGGCTCTAAAAGAGACATGCGATCAAAAAGGAGTCAGAGAATGCTTCCTTCGCTCTCAGTCCCATCAGACAGTCTAAACGTGAGCTTCAAAATGCAACATAGTTTTTGTGTTACTGTGTTGGAAGACCTCTTCCTTACAGCCACGGGAAAGAGAAAAAACAAATCTCCCCTTGAGTTGTTTTTGAGAGAGAAATAGGAACTCGATCCTTAAAGGCGTTTATGTAGAAACCACGACAGTGTCCATAAAACGGTGTCCTGGGCAGAATGCTCTGAGACGATGTAAAGTGGCTTAGTGGTTCATTGTCGGCACTTTGCCCAAGAAGCAACTGGCAGATGACTGCCCTGAGTGACCATGCTGGACTCAATTCTTATAACACCTATCAGATTGATAGTCCTGCTATTTCATATAGCTGAATGTAGGGAATTTGGCTGTGACCAAAATAACAACTTCCAGTAAGCACTTGGTGACCATTTCCTGTGCTGTGTGCTCAGTATTGGGCCCTGTCATTAAGGTCTCAGAAGGTTTAATGCTGATGTAATTGGAATTCTGGACACCCCAACCGCAAAGCGTTAATGGCTTGACCCCTGGTGCTATTGGGTGGTAGTGGGCGAGCTGATGGGATGTTTTGCATCACTGGGGCTGTTGGAGGGTATCATGGGTTCTTTCTCCCAGTCCTTAGCCATGAGATGAAGAGCTGTGTCCCATCAAGGCTTTAGTCCATAATTCACCACTATAGACTCAAAGCATCAGCGTCAAGCAGTTGTGAATGAAGCCTTCACAGCTGAGCAGAAAGGACACTTTTCTCAGTCCCTTAAATGTTTCCCACAGTGATGGGAAGGCAAAGGAAAGCACATTGGTTCATACCTAGCTTAGGCTGAAAGCCGTATCACACACGCGGCTCAACCCTCAGCCCATTCTGTAATATCTTCAGTGTTGGCGTGGCGTTCACATGCTACTATCCTAGAACATTCTTTCCGAGTCTTTTAAATTGATTCATGTTATTTTTTTAAAAATTGTGTGTGTGTGTGTGTGTGTGTGTGTGTGTGTGTGTGGCGGGGGGGGGGGGGGGGAGTGTCTCCTAAGGGGGAAAAAAGGTTGCTGAGAAAAAAAATAGGAACTTCAAAACAGGTCTCAGTCAGTTTTGAATGGCCACCTGATTGCAGACATCCCCTCTTTCACAACAGATGTTGTAACTGTTAGTAGATTGTGACATTTCTAGTCAGTTCTGGGATTCACCAGTGGCTGTCACCTCCACAAAGGCAAGAGGCAGCCACAGTAGCTGACTGTAGTGTGGAGTGCCTTTGAGCATCATGAGTGTCACCCCGTGTCCCATCAGCCATATTTATTCTCTCTTCATCTCCACCGTGGAGGCTCTAAAGGCTAAGTCTAGTTATTTTTACATAAAGGCAGATTCTCCTCACTCTTGTCTTTTAAAAATTGTAAAGTACAGTTTAATTCTGGGGGAGTCATTGGTCCTGATGCTGAGAATAATTAAAATGTAAATCTGTAGGGTGGGAAGGGAATACCTGGAAAATTAAGGAGACAGTTGATGTTATTATTGATTAATAATTATCAAATACTCGCTTTAAAAAATAATTAGCCTTTGGGTTTTGATAGTCTCCATTATCCTCATTAGATGATGGTAAAATGAAGATGGATGAATTCACAAGCAGATGAATTAGTGATTAAGGCAGGCCCGAGGAACCGGCCTGGATTCTCTATCAGGCAGATTTCCACGCCAGTCCCGGCCCATCGCTTAGCTGTCTAGATTTGGAGTGTGTTCGAATGAGATTAACTCTTAGGGCAGTGATTTCATCGGGTGATAAAGCCTGGATAATGAAGAAAGGCAAGAAGACAAAGCCACCTTAACTCTTGTCAGGCATGCTGCAGAGAGTGCCCTGGAAGGTGCCAGAAGAACGCCATCCTAATGGTGTCTCCAACAGCCCACCTCTGACTCAGCACACGCAGGGGGCTTTCTAAGGAAGCCTTCCAGGAGCATAGGCCTCTTCCCTCAGATTTGGTATGACAGTCTTGTGTGTTAAATAAATACCAATAAATTATTAAAACATATCGGCTGTATCGTAACATGGAGCCTTAACAATGTATTGTGTCAGCATGCATGGCTCTCACTCGGGAAATTCTCCTCTCTTTAATTCAGGCATTGACACCCGGTGCCAGCACAAAGCCCTTTTTCATTTGAGATTGACACATGTCTAAAATTGCTTGGATTTGTGTTGTGCTCTTAATAGCTGAAATGGAATTCTACACCACTGTGCATGAACAATGCCTTGGAAAAAAAATTCTTAGCCTGAGGGTTCAACTGGAGGATTGGGGGAAACAAAAAAAAGGTGCTTTCTTTCTCGACTGCTACTTGAGTTGGGGGAATAATTACTCCATTTGAGAGGAACAGGGAGGGCCAGGCCTCCCTGCTTGGAAAAACAGTATGTCTGCCAGCCCTTCACTTAGATCATTAAGTTCAAGGTGGGTGTTACATGCGGATGGGGTGCATCAGCAAGATGTCTGTGTCTCATGGGGGGAGGGGCTGCAGAAGCATCTGGGATACCCCTTGATTCATTTCTGGAGGAGTTATGTTCTTGTTTTCTCCTGGCCTCCATGATAATTGCCGAACCGCAGTGAACTCTGCCTTCTATACCCCAGGATAAACTTCTTCCGGTTCATTTTCCCGAAGTGTTTCTGTAGCTTTCTCCTTGGCTACTAAGATACTTATGTGATTTTCTTTTGAATGGTTTTCTTACATATTTTTATTTTGTATGGGGGTGAGTGTAGGGAGAGGTGAAACCCAGAGCCTCCTCGGATACTAAAGAGCACTCTCTGGCTGACCTAGGGTGCTAGCTCTTTTTGCTTTTTGTTTTGAGTTCTCAGCAAATTACCTAGGCTGGCTTTGGGCTCTAACTCAGGCAACTTTTGGACATACAATCCTGCCTGAGTCTTCCCAGTGATGGGATGACAGGCCTATGCCACCGGGTCTGGCTGGCTATATTCAGCTTTTGATGTTTTTTTTTTTTTTTTTTTTTTTTTCCAATCTCAACTCCTGGGTGAAGGGAAAAACCAATTAGTCAAAATGGAAAATACTGTGGGCAGAATTTAGGTGCAGTTGCATGATCATATTCTGCACCTGCTGTATCTCATGTGTGCATGTGTGTATGTGTGTGTGCGTGTGTGTATATCTGTGTGTGTGTCTGTGTATGTGTCTGTGTGTGTATGTGTGTGCATGTGTCTCTGTGTGTGTGTGTCTATGTGTGAAATACATGCCTGTGTATGCTAAGGCTTAGGAACCAGCCAGCCTCAGTGGTCTTGTCTCCACCCACACAGTGCTGTAGTTGGGTGTCAGATGTGTTCTGTGGGTGCTGGCCGTTCAAGCTCAGGTCCTTGTGTTCGCACCATAAACATTCTCGTCCACTGAACCATCTCCCAGGCCCCAAGAGCGCATGTCCCTCTGAAAGCATTTTCACCTCTTCTGCCTCAATTCTCGGCTTCATTTCCTGGTCCTCTAATGCACAGCACTCCTTCCTTGGGCTGTTTCGTAACCCTGCAAAGCTGCTTAGTGCCAGGCCTCAGGTGTTGGTGCGGTCTACTTTTGCTTTTTGGGGTCTCTTGCCTCATCTCCTCAGAAAACCCCTGTGTCTTCTACAGTAGCAGTGTCAGCATTTCATTGATCTCTGCAGAGGAGAGCAGGAACAGTAGGGATTGGAACCAACATTGCAGTGAGCATAGGCCTGCTACTTACCTCTTTCATTAAAGTGTGTGTATGTGTGTGTGTGTGTGTGCATGTATTATGGTCATGTGTGTGCATGTATTATGGTCATGTGTGTGCATGTATTATGGTCATGTGTGTGCATGTATTATGGTCATGTATGTTGCTCTCTTACATACACATATGTGTGTGAATGTATGTGACTATATGCATATGCACATGCATGTTGAAGTCAGAATAATCTTACGTATGGTTCTTCAGGAGCTGTCCACCTTCATATTAAGACAAGATCTCATACTAACCTGGGGATGACCAAGTAGGCTGTGAGAGCTGGCCGGTAAGCTCCAGAGAGCCGCTTGTCTCTGCCTTCTGTCTGAGCTTTGATTACAAGGATATGATCCATGCCTTGTTTTTTCACATGAGTTCTCTGGCTAGGACTCGGGTTTTGAGGCTTGAGTGGCAAGCACACACTGATGCAGCTATCCTCTCAGCCCTCACCCCTAACCTGACCCAGCAGTGTGGGGCTGAGGCGACACTCCAGATCTCAGGGTCCCGCTTCCAGGCATGAAGCCACTTAATGCAAATCAAAGCAGAGGTGATCTGTTACTACCCCACTGCTCAGATGTAAAGCCCGGGGTCCCAGAAGATGAAGCAACTCCCTTAGCATATAAACCTCATTTCAGGACCTCATCTCCTGATGCTAAAACCAAAGACAACATTATTATCCATCGCCTTTTTGTTTTTGATATATAGTTGGATCCTATGATGAATGGATGAATGCTTGCCTTAGAAAGCTATTCACTTACTCTATACAGCCTCTTCTACCCTGGTAGATGGAATGTAAAATGATCTACAATAGAATCTTCTATAATGGAGACTATTAATATAGAAGCAGCGAGAATATTGACAAAATTATAATGACAGTAACAGTGAGGATAGTTAAGGTTTTGTATATTTGGTCCCAGGCACTGGTCCAAACACTGCCCACAGATTCCCTATAACTTTCATTAAGGCAGTATGTAGCAGGATGTGGAAAAGCCAAGAAAAAAGCTGTAGCTGCCTGGGTGGCACAGATTGTAATCCTAGCACTTGGGGACCGAGGCAGGAGGATTGCTAGTTAAAACCGGCCTGTGCTAGATAAAGAGACTGTCAAAAGAAAAGGAGACATCAGGGAAACAAAGATAGAAAAGAGGGGAAGAGAAGGGAAGGGAAGAAAAAGGAAGGGAATGGGAGAGGAAGGGAGGAGAGGGGAAGGGAGGGGGAGAGGAGGAGAGAGAAGGGAAGGATAGCTGAGTGGTTAAAAATACCCACTTCTCTTTCAGAGGAACAGAGTCAGGATTCCAGCATCCTTATGAGGCAGCTCACACCCACCTGTAACTCCAGCTCCAAGGAATCTGACCCCTTCTTCTGGGCCCTGTGGGCACCTGCCAACATACATCCACATATACAAATAAGTAGGAGAAAAAATGGGAAAAGAAAGGGAAAGAGGAAGAAGGGAAAGCTGGATGGAGGGAATTAGAGAGAAGCTTTCACGCCCACCCAACCGTTTCTCAATGATTCCAAAGAAAACTACCCCAAACCTTAGTGCACCAAACGTCTTTTACAACTTCCTGCTTCTCACTTGTAAGTTCTTTCCCAAAAAACCTCTTATTACCTTTCTACCCCACCCAGTTCCCAGCCCTGGAGACAGTCACATTATCTCATCCAATCATGGAAAAGAAGAATGCTTTTCCTTGACTAATAAACGATTAGCCAAGGCCATCTGCGTGTTCTCTCTCTCTCTCTCTAACTGTGAGTCACCCCGGGAAACTCAGAACGTGCAGAGTGGAAAACACCCTGGCGACTGTGTGGAGTGTGCCCTTGATTGATGTGGTTTAGTGCGAGCCTTAGAGTGTCTTGGATTTCTCTAGCCATACAATGCCAGCCGTTCCGCCAGGGCTCTCTCCCTTCTATGGTGAGACCTGGATGTGTGGTAAAGATCCTTATTTATCTGCTCCTTCTCAGTTCTGAGCTCTGGGTTTTAGTGACAAGTCTCTTCACTGAACGAGGCCCAGGTGCTGGATGCCATGCTCCAGATGGCCTGGTGGATAACCCAGCAAGACTTGGGAAGAAATAACTCTGGTGTTGACATTCATTTTACCGGAGCTCAAACCTGTGAATGTTGTTTTCCTGTCTTAAAGAGGTTAGAGATCATTGGGAAAGCCAGGTTTGTTTCTTTAAAGCCAGAGAGAAAAATGATGACGATGATGATGATGATAAGATGTAGAGCTGACCTTGGAAGCCTTTGCTACCCTGTGGTGAAAGGTCTGTGAACGGCACAATCTCTATAAAGTCAGTATCGTACACAGCAGGCTGTTCTTTGACCTTCTGTGACTCAGCCACCTGGGAGGTCCCCGCCTCGCTGGGAAGATTAGATGTTGGCTTTGGACTATTTTGATATTGTCTTTGCCATGGTCTGTTAGTGTTGCTCATTTGGCTGGCTATGGTCTGTGTAGGCTGGCTGCACAATGGCTTTTCTCTTCCTGGTGATGTTTCTTTCTGAGACCTGAAACTGCATGGCTAAGGCTTGTAGAGCTACTTGGGTTTTGTGCTCTTGGGTGGAGACTCTCTGTCCTGTACACCAGCAGCTCCTGCTCTCTGCCTTCAAGCCCAACCCAAACTTCAGAGCAGTGAGTTCCATAGTCAGGCAGATCCGAGCACAGACTGTTTCTAATGCTCTGGACTTCCACAGAACCCCAAATAAACACAGCTTCTTTCCACGCAGTAAGAAGTCTTACTCAACATGTCCCCTGCTCTCTCCCAGGGACCACCTCACACCACCTTCCATGACCTCCTGATATGCATGCGCCATGGACCCATATCTTCCTTCTGGGAGCCATGTCGCTTCCTTCCTATCCACCTAAGTCAGTCACCGTATTATGTCTTCCTTGTCCTCCGCTGTGCATGGCATACCCTTTCCATCTCTGCAGTGATCTCTTTTCTTTTCGGGTGCTACTTTTTATTTCCCCCAATAGTGATTTATCCATAAAAACAGAGACCACTTCAGACACCTACATGTAAAATATTTGGCACGCCTTAAAGGCACACTAAACTGCCTGGTGCTGAAGTGAATACAGGAATGAAGGAGCCTCTAGTTTCCTTCTCGAAGAGCTGGCAGACGTTACTATGTAAAAGCTTTCCTCTGTGGTTGCACTTCATCAGAAAGGCAAGAAGAAGAAGTGAGCTGGAATATTGGGGGGAACACAGAGCATGCAAAAAGGTCCAGAATCTAACCCTATTAAACTAAACTATGTTCAAGCAACATTATGTCATTCCTAGGGGACACATCTGATACTGTGTGGAGTAACATGGAGTAGAATGCAAGTGTATTTACTAGAATAAGACAACCTGTAAGAGCAAGCATTACATGGTGAACACTACTGTAAAGATGGGAGGAGTTGCTTGCAAAAAATATGTTTGTCATTATGCTGCTGAGGAGATATTTTTTATTTGTAGTACTGGAAATTGAACCCAGGACCTCAAACATGCCAGGAAGACACTGTCACCGAGCTGTATCCCCAGCTCCCTACTTTCTCCTCCCTTTTTTAAAATTTTGAGATCGATTCTCCCTAAGTTGCCCAGAGTAGCCTTGAACTTAAATTCTTCTTATCTCATACTTTCAGTGAGAGAGAGCAAGACAGAGACAGAGACAGAGAGACAGAAAGACAGAGACAGACAGAGACAGGAAGGCAGAGATGGAGAGAGACAGAGACGGAGAGATATGAAGAGACAAGGACAGAGAGACAGAGAGACAGAGAGCTAAGAGAATTTTGTGTACATGGAAACTGAAAGATAAATGTTTTGATTTTCCCTTTTTTATGTACAGTTGCTTGAAGTGGGCGTACATTGTCTTTATTAAATAGAAAAAGCATCAAAGAGCTCTAGAAAAAGTCAGGAGTTCAACCTGGAAAAAGGAAGCTGTCAGATGACTATCTCAAAGCAAGTGGATTCAATGACTCATAAACTGTGCAGTGATTTAGAAAACAAACACCTTGGGCTTATGGCTGACAGGCCGAGCAGACCATCCAAATCCCTTTACACCATGGCCTGAAGATCAAATCAACAGCTCAGTACCTTAAACGGTACTAAAGGAACACTTCGCCATGCCAGTACCCAGGTTCCTCTCAGAAAAAGCAAGAAGCTTGTATTTCATCAACACAACAGTGTCTCTCATCCTTAGATCCTCACCCAGTGACTTAGTCACCCCCTCAGCCAACCTTCCCTGCTCTGCCAGGCCCAGATCCAAGCCTTCCTTGTTGCTTCTGTTGAAACAGCTTGCATTGTCACTCGGGCTGGTTTCTCACTCCTTGCTGGAAGCTGCCTGTTGTGCTCTTTTAGATCCAGGTCTGAAAGTTGAGAGCAGGAGAGGTCATTCCTCAGATAAACCTAAAATAGGTGCAGGCACTTCTGTGATAAAAAAAGTTCGAGAGCTGAAATTGGACTGAAACAAAGGTTCTCGTCCTCTGGCAGCCCCCTATCTCCAAAAGTATTTACATTAACGATTCATAGCCGTGGCAAGATTACAGTTATGAAGCAGCACTGGAAATGATTTTATGGTTGTGGGGGTCACCACAGCATGAGGAACTATATTAAAGGTTTGCAGAATTAGGAAGGTTGAGAGCACTGGACTAAAGGGACAGAGAGTCACATGTCAAGTAGCCTGGATGATATCATGATGACATGGGCTGGATGAATAGGAGTTGCCTAACAAAGCAGCTTGTAGGAGAAGGGAGCACACTGCAGGCAGTTCTGGGAAGTCCACAGTCAAAGTGCTGCTGAACTGGGTCCAGGCTCCCTTCAGTGGTTATCCTAGGACCCCATCTCGTTGTATCCTCACATGGGGAACAGGCTAACTAGCTCCTGGGTCTTGGTTACTTGTTTACTGTTTGAAGACTTGACCCCAAGACCTTATGTGTGCCAGGTAAGTGCCCATCACTAAACTGAGCACCGAGCCTTTTCTTTAACATTTTGCTTTGAGATGGGAGTCTTGATAAGTTGCATGGGTTGGCCTCGAACTCACTCTATAGCCCAGTCAAACCTTGACTTGTGTGCCTTCTGCCTAAACCTTTTGTGTAGCTGAGTGCAGGCCTTCTACCACTAGCCCTGGCTTCCGGGTCTTCTTTGATGGTTAGTGCTAACTGACAGCTTGACAGAATCTGACATATGGGGGGGGGGGGCATTGGGCACACCTGTGGGAGGTTTTCTTGATTGTGTTAATTGGTTCAGGAAGACCTGTTTAATTGTGGGCATCCTGAGATGAGGGTGGAGACGGGAGCTGTGAAGCAGCATGTGTTCACTGTGCTGTGTTTCTGACTCCAGAGCCAGAATGATGTGGCCACTGCTCCAAGCTCCTCCAACCTTGGTTTTTCCACCAGGATGTATGGTAGCTTGAGCTGTGAGCCAAAATAAGTCCTTTTCACCATAAGTGGGTTTTCCAGGGTATTTTATTATAGCAACAGGAAAAGAAGCTATGATAACCCTATTCCCGGGGGCTCTATTCTTGTATCTCAGTCAGCTACAAGAGCAGCTGTATCCAGTGCCTTTAGATTGACAGACTATTGCACTAAGGAAATCCAGCGAGCGTATTTGGGGACAATGCAAGCATCTAGACCATATGGCGGTATCTTACAAACATCTTGCTTACTCATATAACAAGTGTTGAGTGGAGGTTGTGAGTCAGTCCCCTCCCAGGTTAGGACCTGGGAACAGAAAGGAAGAAACACAAGCGAGGTCCTAGCCTTTGCGGCTTCCCATCAACTCTCACTTCTCAGAATACTCACTGTTTCTCCACTGTCCTTGTTCTGTGAAGAAGGAAGAGGGCCTACTTTATCATGAGAACATTAAAAGAGTCCATCCCTCTGGGCACAGTGTTCGCTTTCCCATTCATGGAGCCTGCAGATACAGTTCGTATGCAGCCATAGTCACTGGATATTTACCAAGTGCTGGAAACCAGGGAGACACCCCCAAATCTAGTGAGGTGCATATTGTTTCTGCCCACATGGAGCTCACAAGAGCTTTGTTGATTTTCAGAGTACAGCTCTTGAGCTAACAGTGTCAACACGACACTGAGAATTTGTCAGGAGTACCAATTTCTGGGGTGACTTATGGCTTACTGAATGAGAGATTCTGGGATGCCTTCAGGCCAGTGTCCTCTTACAAAGGTTCCAGAGAATTCTCTGGTCATCCATCTTGAAGAGATACTCTTTCAGTGGATTTAACTGAACAAATCACTTCCACAGACATCTTTTCTTTCTGTGATTTAATCATTTGAATCTTTACATATGAAGGATTTCAAACATGATGACACACTTTCTGAGTGTGACAGATGTCACTAGTTTCTTGTGTTGCCTTCAGGATAACATTTTGTTTTTTGAATGAGATGAACATTTCTGCATTCAAGTGAAATTCTACCCCGCTTTCCACCCTTCTAAAGAGACCACAAATATCCCCAAACCCAATGATGACACCACAGGCACTCTACTGCTATTTGGACATGGAGAAGACAATGCTGACATGTCAGTGCTGGGTTTTCCACTCCCTTGAGCCACCACTCAATCCTAGTCCATCTCCACAGTGAGCTTCAAAATAATTTCAGAATAAGAATTGAGGAAAGAACCAGATCTGATGACACAGGCCTGTGATCCTAGCATTCCGAAAGCTGAGGCAGGACAATCACTACAAATTTGAGGCCATTGTGAGGCATGATATGTGGAAAAGTATCTTTTATTTGCCTGATATAATTGTCATCTCCAAAGCTTACTGCCTCTGTCTGCTAACCTAGGCCTAGTCCTGGAAGCTTCTAGCCTCCAGACAATTTATCTAGGCCTAGAATATTTTCAGCCTCTGAAACTTACTGCTTACTAAGCTCGTCTTTTCTTATTCTTTCTGAACTCTGGCTGGCTGATTCAACTCAAATGTTCTGGCTCAAACCCCTCTCCAAGCTTGACTTCTCTTGGTTTCTTACTGAATTGTTCTGCTTGGCCTCAAACTAACTCTAGTGATCTGTTCTAATCTTCTCTGTCTTGTTCTGTCTTTACCTGTGTCCAGCTTGTTGTCTCTTCAACCTGTCTTTCAACCTGTCCTTGGAAAAATGTCTCCCTCCCCTCCCCTCTCCTCCCCTCCCCTCCCCTCCTTTTACTGCACCCTTTTAAGTCAACTCTATTTCTGTTCTTGTTAGAGTTGGGCATATCCTATTCTGTCAAATCTTTCACTGATTCATCACTTTGTCTACCTCTTGAGTTGACAGACATCACTTTCAAACATGGCTGCTTCCTTCTACCAACTAACTTTACCTTCATTGTTAGGGACTAAAGATGTGTGCTAAGGGTGCATCTGTATTCCATCCAGAGTAGCCATTGCTGAATTAAAATCCACACACAGATATGTGTGACTACAGCTGGCCAGATGTGGCCTGGGGTGAATTAGGGACACACTCATGCTTCTTTGAGTAACCTTTAGTGGCTTCCAGGGAACCACAGCTATGCTGGGCAGTTATGATACAGAGCTTGGGTTCACAAAGTTTAAAACACTATTATCTTTCCCTTTACTGGGTACATTGTTGATCTTTGACATAAAGTTTGAGCCAACTGTACATCCTGTCTTCCTCTTTGGGATGACCACTTTGGGTACCCATGACTGGAGTCACAGAAAAGCTCTTTAAAGTCCACACAAAGTCCCTGGACCTCACTACACAAAACCTCCTTCCCCGTTCTGGTTGCGGTTTCATCCTCTAAGATGGCCTTGGTAAGGCAGGGAAGATGGCACAAGAGTGCTTGCCCTACAAGCAGGAAGCCCGGAGTTTGATTGCCAGTTCCCATGTTAAGGAATAAAAGCTGACACAGATTGTAATTCTAGTGCATCCAGACCCCTGGTACTTGACAGTCTTGCTGGATCAGGGAGCTCTGGCCAATGAGCAACCGGGTCTGGAAGCAAAAGGTGAACTGATGATGAAGGACAGCAGTCAAGGCTGCTCCCTGCCCTTCACACAAGCACATGCATGGAAGAGGTGGGGCTTCTCTTTGGGCAGTCTGAGGTTTTCCCTGTGGTCTAGAATCCATTCATTTCTTTACTTGGCCTGAGTGCATTCCACAAAGAGCCACTGATCCAACACATAGGCTTGAGCCCTGAATCCTCTTCACAATCGTGCAGATTAGTGTGACAAAGTAAGAAAGTGTACAGAAACCCAACACCCAGCAAAGCTGGTGGAAATGGGACTAGGAAAGAAAGGAAATGAGATTATTTACCCAGGGGACATTAGGAGAGAAGGCGTTCTATAGCTGAGAGGTCAGAACACACAGCCAGCCAGATATGAAATAATAAATACAAATAAACTCACCAGGAGTCTGAAGCTAATGATTGGAAATGCGCTTTCCTGAGACGGGTCTACTGTGTGGCCATTGTGATCAGAGTGGAGATGATGAGGTGGAAGAGAAGCAAGGCAGCTTCTCCTAATAAGCCAGTAACTGCCCTTGTAACTTCGGTTTGCATCTCCAGAGGGGCTTATCCTTCAGGATTCCTGTTGCCTGAGGTGACCCACTGGTGCCTTTACAAGGGACCTTACCCTCCCTTAGGCTAAGGTTCAAATGCTGGGTTTGTTACTTGCTGTGGGACGTTAAGAAAGCCATTTACTCTCCCTGCGTCTTGATCCCATTTCTATAAAATGGGAACAGTGACAATGGCTGCCCTATCAGGTTGCTGCAATGCCCACATGAAGAAATGTGTGCCCCCACACTACTGTGATGCCTAATACATCATAGGTACCATGGAAGCATCAGGAGCATTTGTGAGCAGTGTCACCAGTGTCATTACTGATAACTGCAGAAACCAAAGAGCTCTGTTTGATCCAGAGGTTGGAGTGGCGGCTCACTGGGCAAAGCAATTGCTGGGAAACCCAGGGAAATGGCCAGAACTCATATGGAAGAAAGTAGATTTGGTGACACATGCTTGTAATCCCAGCACTGAGGAGTTAGAGAGTCAGGTGGGACCCTGGTGCTGACTGGCCAGGCAGCCTAGCTTAATTGGCTATTTCCAGGCCAATGAAAGATTGTGTCTCCAAATACAAGGTAAATGGCGTATGAAGAATGACATGTTTAACTTCTGGCCTCCACCTGCACATACACATTCACGTATGTGTACCCACATGAACATGTGTTCATATAGTCATGCATGTATAACAACAACAAATCTACTCACTGTATTACACCTTTAGCTGAAGGCTGCCCCACTCTAAAGGCCTCTATAACTCCATTGGAGTTGCAACCAATAGAATACCACGAGGTGTCGGTGACACTGTTTTGGTGATGTTTTAATGCTGTGCTACCTGTTCATTATGGCCATGACACCTGTCATTCCAGTCACAATGATGATTGTATCGGCTACCATTTATCTTCAGGGTCACCCTGGACCCCGCATCGAGCCAGCACTCTATGAGATATGATGCTCTGCACCGAACCCCTGAAGGAAGAATAGGTCATTAGATTTGTGATCCTGAAAAGGAAACTGAGGCTCAGGGAGGACCGGTCCAGGAGAATTGCCAGCGTGGGGCTGAGTCCAAGAGAGCCTGAAGGCTCTCAGGGCTCCCTTAAACCCCAACTCAAACTACATGATGGGCACATCCTTGTGTGGTATCAAGAGTTAAACCTGGGGCCCTACACACACTAGCCAAGGGCTCTTTACTGAGATGCATTCCTAGACCTTTTCCTCTATTTATTTCTTTATTTACTTATTGTTGTGATTTTTTTTTTGAGGAAGTCCTACTAAGTTTCCCAGGCTGGCATTGAACTCTTGATCTGTCTGCCGGAGCCTCTCAGGTAACTGCAGTTATGCATGCCCTTTGTCACAAGGCCCTGTAATCAATGTCCCAAACATTTTTTCCCATAATTTCTCTCTACAAAATACGTTCCCTATTAAAGCTATATTTATATGTGCATACACACACACACACACACACACATAGACATACATATTGCCCATGGTTTTCATAAATATTCAATAACTTCTCATTTAGACAGCCCTGTCCTTCACACATAAAACAACAGACCGTATAGATTGTTAACTGTTTAACAGAAAGGTTGCATTCGGACGCCTCTGCTAACTGATGATCAATCAGGAAGAGACAAAGTCACTTCAATAATACAAGCGAAGTCGATGGATAGATGGCTTGATCTGCCTACTTGTGATTGACACACACACACACACACACACACACACACACACACACACACACACCTGTTCATTGCTTACTCTGCCTAGGGTGAGGTGCATCTCGGACAGACTGCAGGGGACCCAGGACAGCTTCTATTCCACTCGACTGCCTCTTCTTCCTACTCACTCAGTAACCTTGCCTTCTATGTTGGAGGAGGGATTTTTTTTTTTCTCCTCCAGGAGTGTCTATGTTAGTCAAAGGCTGCACCTTCTCACAGGCCTGTCTACCTTCATTAAATGGCTTTCAGGGTGCACAATGCAACTGAATGGCGTGCATTATTCAAATGGTTTTCAGAGCGCACGAGGAGAAGGAGGTGTGCTCAGACAGGGAGTGATTTTAAGTAGCTCATCTGCACCGCAGGAAATTCATTTCTCCTTTGAGTCTTATGCTGTTTCACAGGGGGCACATGCATTGCTGGTGCCTGTATGGTTCTGGGGGAGCAGAATTTCCAGCCACCTAAGCCAGAGTCTGGCTGAATAGTCATCACACTTTTGAAAACACACCCAAGTGCTTTGCAATTTTCTTTGGAGCAATTCTTTTCTGTACTTCTCCGTTCTTTGTTCAAAGGTACAGTGAGATGTTTTTGCTAAGTGGGATTATTTTCTCCCACGTGGCATCTTAGACCCTGTGACAAATGTAATGAAATCTGTCAGTCTTTCCTGCTCAAAGCAGAAAGCAAGGCGCAGCATTTCTCTGTCTTATTTGCCAATATGAGGTGGAAAGGGCCAGGGGCCGGGTGGGGCTCTTGGAGCGGGACTTGTAGGTATGGAGCTTGCATGGAAGACCATGATCTCCAAAGAGATGGATGGAGAGAGCGACTGCAGGAGCAGGTGAGCCTGTGTGGAAAGAGCCCATGGAATCCATCTTGACAAGCGTTTTGCATGCGGTTAAACAGACAAATGAATTCTGCTGCCAGGATTTCTCAGGAATCACACTTGATGTCTGTCACCCAAAAGATGTCTGGGCACTGGTGGAGTGACAAACTGTTAAGCTTTAGAGAGGTGGCTCTCAAGCATCAGAGTCACCTGGAGGGCTTGTTAATACCTAGGTGGCAGCTGGGCCCCTCCTGCTGAAAGCTGGGTGGAGCCTGGGTAGCACTGCTGCTGCAGCCTGACCAAGGACCAGCTTTGAGAACTACTAGCTTAGCGCTATCAAAGGGGATAAACCTGGAAATGAAGAGTGACTGATGTGGCTCTTCATCTGGCCTCTCTGGTCCTATGATCTTGTGTGTTCATTATTTATACTACCAGTACCACAACCATGAAGCCACAGGAAACCTCTAGAAATGATGTACTCAATAGAAAATTAGGTTTAATATTAAAAAAAATTATCAGGACTTAGGAGATGGATGACTGGTTAGACCATTTGCCATGGAGTTATGAGGGCAGAGGCTCAGGTACCCAGGACTACTGACCTAAATGCTAGGTGGGCATGGCAGCAACCCGTGATGCTAGTCTCAAATAGGCAGAGGCAGAGGCAGGGCATGCCCCGAACAAGATGGCTAGCAAGACTAGCCAAATCAATGAGCTCTGAGTTTGATTGAGAGGCCTCAGTGAATAAGATGGAGGAGCCTTGGAAGGTGATTCCTTAAATCAACCTCAGGCTTTGACATACATACACTCTGTGACATTCAAGTATGCCCTATGCCCCCATGCACAACACACACACACACACACACACACACACACACACACACACACACACACACACGCACTGGAAAAAAGAAAAAAAAGAAGGAAACAGTGCTGTAGAGATGGCTCAGTTGCTAAAGTACTACCTGAGAAGCATCGCAACCTACATTTGAGTCCCAGAACCCACAAAAAAAGAGATGGATACAGCTGCATGCACTTATGATCCCAGCACTGGGGAGGTGGGAAACACGCGTACCCCCGGGGCTCAGCGGGAAGGCAGCCTCGCCTACCTTGTGAGTTCCAGACTAATAAGAGACATTGTCTCAAAAAGCAAGGTTACTGAGATCCCAGGAACAGCATACATGTACCCCCAAACACGCACAAAGCATCCAAACTCGCTGAGTTTCATTTCTCCTTGACTCTTAACTAGATTTCTCGCCATGCCTCATCGGCACTGCCCTTGTGCTTTGCGGATGTGAAACTCTCTGCTCCCCCAGCCTTGCTTTCTCCATCAAATGGAAAAGCCAACGGCTTGCAGAAAGGCGTTGAGCAAACTAATGCTGTAGACCAGAGGTACCAGAAGTGATTGGAGCGTAGGAACAGCCCCCGCTTATGACACCTATGCACATTATCAGCCCATACATCCCTGGTGTTGGCAGGCATTAACATTTTCTCAGCATTGTTGGGATTTACATCTGACCCCCAAAGTGAGCCATCTCTGAGCTCCATGGGTCCATAATGCACACCGTGTACCATTTCTTAATAAACATTTACAATGTGGCATGCCCAGGCCTTGCTCCATAAGACCCATTGGGGACAGTAGAGCAACAGAGCCTGTATTTAGGCCAGCATCTCACACCGCATTAACTAGATTGGTTTGTTCTTATTACATTGCTCTGTCACTTACATTTAAACCCCCATATGGTTCCCACATTCCAGCAGAGCAAAGTTGCTGAGGTGGACCACATTTCTCCTCACTCCTTGGAATCAATATTTGGAAAGGTTAATCCCAAGGCCTGCTCTTCCAAACGGAGCATCCAGGGCCACCGTTTCTGCCCACACAGCCACACAACTGGGCTCCAGCCACCTGCAGAAGAAACAGCTGCTGAGAGAGAAGATTCCAGTTCAGTCTGAGTGGGTGGGTGGAGAGCTAGCCTTTGAAATCTTGGTCCTTTCCTCTCTACCCCACCAAGGCTTGGCATTGCTTGGGTTCAATTTTGGCTGTTTTGCCTCATGGCACCAAGTCTTTCTCTATGTAGAGAGGGTGTGTTTGGGGGTTTACACCCTCTGTGCATTTGTCTATTTTTATATATGCATATTGCATAGTAATAGGGATTTTATGCATCGAATAAAACGATTTTCCCCAATTTCACCCGGTCTATCGTTCTGCTGAATAATTCAGCTTAGTGTGTAGACTTTTTTTTTTTCTTGATAAATTCACTACCCTGAGCTTTCCCTTTTCGTTGGAATTTTTAATCAGATTGAAACCCATCACATTGAGATCAAAGCTGGGAATCGAGATGCTGCCCATTTGTGTTGTAGCCAAAGGATGTTGCTTAGAGCACAGGGCCTCAAATCGCTCAGTCGCTCGCTAAAGTGTAAGAGAATTTATGATGCTAAATAAAACCAAGAGAGAGAAAAAAAAAGATGTTTTAATAAGATGAAAATCCAAATGTTAAAATAATGAGCCATCTGCATGGGTGGCCCTCTCTTGAGAGAGATGCCAAGAGCTCCGCCATCTGTGAAACATTTACCAGCTGTTTCCTTCCTTTTTGTGAGAACATAAGAAATCCTTGCAGTTGGTGCTTCAAAGTGATACATCACTGGGAAGAAAACAGGTTTGGAGGACTGTGGGAAGGTTGGACCAGGCAGAATGAAGCAAATGATGTTCTTGGCTCTCAGAGGGACATGCCAGTTCTCCACCTGACTTCCTGCTACCTCTTCCTGTGAACCCCAAGATCCGGGAACCACTGGCAGATGTCAAGGCACAGAAACAGCTCAGCATCCCAAGAGGTCATTTCCAACCAAACGCTGTTAGGGATGGTTCTGTGCCCTCTCACGAAACTACTTTCCAGTCAGTTTCACCTGCTGAGGGTTCAAGTGAGCTTTGGACAAAATTATAATCCAACTGCAATGGAGAAGGTGTCTAAAGCAGTCTAAATATTTTCGAACATGCCTTTTCTTTTTTCTTCTCTGATCTCTGTTTCACACAACTGCCAGTCAGCCCTATATCCCTGCTGCTTTTCCCCTGACAGGCACCTCATCTATGTGGTCATAGGATCTGAACAGAGTGTAGATCATGAATTTCGCTTTGCAGCTGGCCCTGATCTGAGGCAGAGTGCCCAGCCACAAAATGTTCACACTGTGGGATGCTGATCTATCTGTGGCTCCCCAGGTTCCTGCCTTTAAAAAAAATCCTCCCAATTCTACCACCAGAGTCTGACAGGATTTTATTTTATTTTTTTCCCCTATAGCTGCTATCTTTTCTACTTCATTTGCTGTCAAATGCATTTCAGGAACGATAACCTCACAAGACGTTTTTTGTTAATGAGCATGAAGTCTTTTGGAGGAGCCCTCAGGTGTCATTCTTTGGGACTTTATGGAGCTGCGGGTCATTGCCTAGCTATCCTTTCTGTGGTTGTGTGCAGAAATGAGAACACTGTTGTGTGGCCAAGGGAGTAGAAACAAGAGGGCCAAATCCAAGCACAGAGAATGGCTGCTCTGGCTTCCCGAGGATCTGTGCTAAGCCAGACCTTAGAGGCAAAAGAAATCCCAACTCGGGGTTTCTCCCTGAAGTGCCCGTGTCTCTGAGGTGGTACTGACTGCACCCTCTAACATGACCTCAAGCAGCAGGCTGCAGAGGTGCATGTGTGAAGAATCACTGTTCACATGAAGTAAAGGGCAGAAAGACATGTTTCTAGGTCACTCCGTGAAGGGAACTTATCTGTGTTTTCAAGCCAAGGGAGATTCTGAGTGCTTCATTTTCTTCCTGTTTGCTGACAGTCCTCTGGACCCTCGGCACAGTGTCTACTCTTAAAATGAAGTCCTGGGCAAGACTGGAGGCTCCCTACAAACAGGGATCTCACTGAACGACGGTGAGGCCACAAGACTTTCAAGAAAGAGTGATGGAGCTAAGCCTGCCTGTGCATTTAAACCAGGGGCCATTTTTCCATCCAAGCAACCTTGACTGAAGGAGTCTTCAGCTGTCACAGCTCAGATGGAAGGTAGCCCAAGCACCATGCCACCAAGGCCATTGGCACTGAGGAGAGCTTTGCAGAGCGGTGGCTTCTCACTGTCCACTGGGAAAGCAGGCCGAGTTTTCCACTGCAGACATGGGACCTGTAGCACAGGTGACTGAATCTGTGGGAAGGAGGCTTCTGTCTGGAGTGTCTGTCTAGCTCAACACACACTGTGGTACCACAGCAGATGTGGTGCTTCTATTTCATTTTATTTTTGATTGATGATTGATACGACAGCGACCAACTCACTGTGGCAGGTACTATACTGGGCTGGCAGTTCTGGATGCTGTAAGAAAGGCTCAGCAAGCCATGAGGAGCAAGCTAGTAAGCAGCACTCCTCCACAGCCTCTGGATCAGTTCCTCCCTCCAGGTCTCACACCTGACTTCTCTTAGTGAGGGGTGTGTCTGGAAAGTATAAGATGAAATAAACCCTTTGCTCCCCAGGTTTCTTTTGGCCATGGTGTTTTATCAACCCAATAAAAACCCTAACTAAGACACCAGTCTTTGAGAGACAGCCAGAGTTTGATGTAGCCAGTGAGTTCTGAAGATGTCCGCGATAACCCTCAGACTTCTGGCTTAGAAGGCTGACAAGGTATAGAATTAGGCTCAAGAAGGCCTCTACCTTGAGCTACCAACACCCAACCCAAGTCACACACCTTCCAAAAGATAGAGATATGGCCAACGCTTGTTCTTATCCACCGTTCTTGGAACCTCTAACTCATCCTTCCCAAGGACCTGTGTTGTACAATCAACAATGCTCATTCTTTTACATTAATGAGAATGTCAGGTGACATGACCTTATCACTCCACTTCTGAGCCATGAACACAGAAGGCACAGGCTGCACGTCAACCTCCATTCCCAAGCATACAAGCCTGGATTCATGTGACTTGTACCTTCTCAGGTTAAGTTCTCAAAGGTTCCACATTTAGACAGAAGTAGGTTCTTTACAGAGCACACATGGCTGTGTGTGGGGTTCTACATCACTGCCAAGCAGGGAGCACAAAGAATCCAGAGTTATTTTTAAATCAAATCTTGCTTATCACAGACTAGGAGGACTTTCCATGGCATTGTTACTCACCTTTCCATGGAAACATCATTGTATTACTGGGTTTGGGGGGCCTAGCATCTTTTAGCTTTAGGTTCATAGTGCTGCAGAAGGATCCATTGGTACTTATAACCACAACAAACCACATGAAAAGCAGTAACACTGGAGGCCTTTAAAGCTTGCTCTCCACTGCCCCATCCCCTGCCTTGCACTCACAGCCAGCAGCTGTTTTCTCCAGAGGACACGAAAAGAAGCAGACAGTACTGTGATGTGTGCAGTTCAATGTGCCCCATTACCCTCTGAAATGGCAGCACCATCTGTAAAGTAGGGGCAGTGCATTTCTTATAGGTTAGTTTTATTTGAGTAAAGTTGATGTGACATTTATTTATTTATTTTGGTTTTTTGATACAGGGTTTCTTTGTGTAGCCTTGGCTGTCCTGGACTCAAATTGTAGACCAGGCTGGCCTCGAACTCACAAGGATCCACCTGCCTCTGCCTCCCGAGTGCTGGGATTAAAGGCGTGCACCACCACCACCCTGAAGTGACCTATATTTATAAAACATGGAGCTGAGATCCTGGAGTAGGTAGACCAACTCTTCAAAAACATCAGCTTGGTGGTGCATGCCTCAAGCCCCAGTAGGAGGTCAGGAGGGTCAGGAGCCCCCTGCTGTCCTTGGCTACATGGGACCATGCCTCAAATAAAACAAAACAAAACAAAACAGAAATGTCAGCTCTTGGCAGGAGAGATGACCAGGTACAGTGCCTGCTGGATAAAGACCTGAGACCAGACTGCCAGCATGGTGTAAAAGCCAGATGCTGTGACACTGGTCTGTAGCCTTGGTGTTGGGAAAATGGGTGGAGGCACATGAAATCTCTAGAGCTTGCTTCTCACTTAGTCAAATAACTGAGGCCAAGGTTAAATGAGAGACCCTGCCTCGGAACGTAAGAAGTGATTGAGGAAGCCGCCTGATAGTGATCTCTGCAGGTACACACACACACACACACACACACACACACACACACACACACACACACACGCATGCATGCAGGTGCACACATGCTTATGCTCATACACACACACACACACACACACACACACACAGAGAGAGAGAGAGAGAGAGAGAGAGAGAGAGAGAGAGAGAGAGAGAGAGAGAGAGAGAGAGAGACTTAAAAAAAAAAACCAGCTCCTTTTATACCTCAGCAAACCCCAGAACCCTTTAGGGAAAAGCGTGTCCTACTTTAATATACTTACTGTAGGTGACCTTTATTCATGAAAGCATTTTAGCCCTGCACCCTTTTTCTTAGTTACCAGGGATGACAAGAGTGGTACAGTTATATCATCATCATCATCATCATCATCATCACCACCACCATCACATCATCATCATCATCATCATCACCACATCATCATCATCATCATCATCATCACAAGAACAACCCAGAGAGAATGGAAATCAAACATGATTTTAAAACTTAGGTCACCAATTTGTGTCAGGCAAGGCAACTTCTATTTCTGTATCGGTTTCCTTCACTAGGTGACAGAGTGCATGATGGTTAAACAGTGGGTGTGTGGTGAGGCATGTGACTTACTTAGGCCAATAAAACATGAGCAGCAGTAAGAACTTTGGAGCAATACCACTTTCCTACCTTTTGTCACAGTTTCATGCACATACGTCATGTGTTTTGGTCATATTTACCAACATTAGCCTCTCATGTCCCTCCCACTCTTTTCCGACAGTGTTTTGGATATGTGTATGTTTAGAGCTTGTTCAGTTAGCCAGGACTGCTCTCTGTCTGTAAGTGCAATAGCCATGCCATGCCCAGAACGAGCCATTTCACAGTGCTCCCCCCCCATGCCCATCCTTCAGCTCTTACCGTTCTTCTGCCCACTCTTTGAGCAAACCGTTTCTGTGGACCAGGCCAGTTAGTCCCTGGCTTCTCCATCAGTCTGGATCCCTGAGTGAACAGAGCGTGGAACAAGGCTGCCACTGATCTATGGTGGATAAACAGTACAAGCAAGAACTCAACCTTTGCTGCAGCCACTGTGACCATTGCCTCATTTGTTACTGCCTCATAAGCTGGCCACTCACACTGTAGCATGCAGTGCCCTGGGCATGCTTGGCACACAGTGGTGCTCCCATGTCTACTGCCCTGCAGGAGGACAGAGCGGCCACTTCCAGCGCTGTTCTGCCATCTCTGACCTCGCACTTGCCTTCTTTATTTGAATAATATTTACAGTCTTCTGACTTTTGCTTCTTCTGCATCTCCCTTATATCCCATCTCCCTGCCTGTCATCCCTGGGGTCTCCTTCCCCAAGGAGTACCACCTACACTGTGATTCTTTGGACATGACAGTCTGTGCCCAGGTGGGAAAACAGTTTGGGCTAACAGACTCCTCTGTGCTTGCAAACTTCTTTCTTTCTTTCTTTCTTTTTTAATATTTATTTATTTATTATGTATACAATGTTCTGTCTGCATGTGTGACTGCCCGCGAGAAGAGGGCACCAGATCTCATTATAGATGGTTGTGAGCCACCATGTGGTTGCTGGGAATTGAACTCAGGACCTCTGGAAGAGCAGCTAGTGCTCTTAACCTCTGGCCATCTTTCCAGCCCTGCTTGCAAACTTCTGAAGACTCTTATATCGTGTTGGTTTCCCTCACAAACAGGAATAAGAAACTTTTTATGTCACGGATGTAAGAAGCCAGCTCAGGGAAAGTCTACGCGGGCTCCAGACTTCTCCACCTGACACCCCCAGGAGGGAGACATGTGGCCCCCATGTGGTGGTACACCTTGCCTCACATCAACTTCCTTCACCATCAGCGCTGGGAGAGGCAGTCAACACCCACAAGGCCTTTTACCCCCAGGAAAATGATGACAAGTGGTTTTGCAGGAACCCTGTCTCTGAGAATGTGAAAACTTCTAAGTTTCCTTATAGGGTGCCACCACCACCAAACCAAAGTGCGACTCCACCAAAGGCCAGCTTGGGGAATCAATGCTCTGACTTGCAGGGGATGAGTGATGACATAGATGGTGACTTCCCCACAGTTACACAGATGGCGTCCTTCACTCAGTTAGACTTACGTAGTCTCTCTCCTCTAGCACTTCCAGACAGTGACCACATAGCACAGTGTCGTTTAGGACAGAGCACACAACTACACCTGGGGGTGCAGGAGGCAGAATCTCATAGCCCTCCTATGAGGAACTGCAGCAGGCACCAAGCAGGAGAGTGACAACTGACCTGATGGCAGTGAAGACTGCTAGCCTTGGACTACAGAGCTCCAGAGCAAGCGGACCCCCTTGTGAAAACCCTGATGGGTTTTTGCACTTAAGCGACTGATACACTATAGTTGGCGAGTGTATTATCTCCAGGTAGGAAGTCCCTTTTTCCACAGGTGCCACTGCTTCCCTGAATTCTACTGAAGGCATCAGACTGGAGGGGTCTTTTGCGTGGGTCCGAGAATGAACAGCTTATCTGATGGGCCACGTAGTCTCCAGCTCAACTACTACTCGGTTGTGTTCCATGAAAACAGAAATGTAAACATATGGGTGTAGTTTGAGTTTCAGTAAAACTTTATTTATACAAAGAAATTATGGCCTATATTTGTTTGTGTTCTATCTACAGGTAGACATACTAAAAATCAACATTCCTGAATTATTTTTAATTTGAATTTTCATAAATCAGCATAGTTAATTGAGAATAAAATAAAATAAATACAAATGGCTAAACTTTTTTCATCAGTGTTATTATATTTAATAGATGCACATATATCTAACATCAAACTATGAAAGTATTAAGCTGTAAGAGGAATTTGCATAAAATAGTAAAAAAGAAACAAAACCTTGGAGAAACACTATACCGTGTGTAAGGCAGGACACTGCCAAAGAGCCCTAGAAAGCATGGTGGTTTTATAAGAGAAAAAGCAATTTCCCCCCTATTTTTTTTTTCTTATTTTTGGCACTTGGAGTTGAACTTAGGATCTCTGGTATGCTAGGTAAGAGCCTTATCACTAAGGTGTATTTCCACCCCTCGTTTCATTTTAAAACAAAATCTCACTACACTGCTCAAGTGTCCTTAAACCCACTCTGTATCCCAGGTGGACCCCGAGCTCTGGTTTTCCTGACACAGCCTCTCAAGAAGCTGGAATCACAGGCCTGTGCCACCAGTCCCTGATGGAGGGCCATGCCTGTCCCTCGCCGCTGCCAACACTGCGTTCTTGTCTCAGAGATTGGAGTGGATTGTTTGAGGCTGAAACCGTGGGAGAAAAGGAATGGAGGCCAGAGAACTCACACCTAATCCTTCAGGGACAAATTGGCTGAGAACAGCACGCATCACTGTGGCACTGGTGGCATCCACCATAATTTACCCTCCTAGATGCAATTCGGCTACTAGGGAAATTGGGAACTGTAGGCTCAAGCTGGGCAGCCATCTGTTCCACTACAATCTGGGCACATGAATTACTGTAGCCCAAAGAAGGTGGGGAGAAGAGAGTGGGCCTTCGTGCACACTGTAACCCGAAAAGGACTTGGGCTGTGGGTCCTGACTGACCTACTTCCAAGTCCCAGCTCCTCGGCTTGCTGGCTAGGTGCTAACTATTAGGCATGACCGAACCTTGCTCAGCTTTGCCTTTTTTTTTTTTTTTTTTTTTTTTTGTCTGCAGAAGGAGGAAAACAGCAGCTCCTTCCCCAAACTCCCCATTATGTAAGCTCTATCTGCGTCTCTATCAGCCTGGTAAGAAGGGAGAATCTGAGCCATCAACAGCACAGACCGTCCCGGATGCCGTACAGCTTATCCGAGGCACTCTGGGTTACTTGTGTTTGACACTGCCCACCAACCACAGGTTCCCACCTCCGAGGCCCAGTGAGAAAGCGAACTGAGAGTCTGGAAGGGGAGCCCTCTGGAATATACCGGGCACCGCATTTCAAAATTAAAGTTGTTTTCCTTGTGAGGTCATCCTGTTTTGCCTTGCACCTGTGGGCCTTTGTCCACTGAGGAAATAGCTGGATGGCGTGTAAGTTCTCTCTTATCACTGTTTTTGTCATTTCTCTGAGTGTTTGTCTTTGTGCAAGGTCAGGATCAGGGGGAAGGGCCCCAGTGGAATGGGTCTGTAAACGGAACAAAGATGTCCAGCCGTAACTGGCTTCAATACCCCCTTCTACGGGAGTTTTTGTTCCTAACCCACTTTGCAATGCCTGGAGTGGAAACATCACAGCCATCTTCCTTCCTGACTTTGTCTTTCTCGCTAGCCACAAAGTCTTAAGTGTCTCTCAATACTCTGCTTTTCCTAGTAAGACCTAACACATTTCCTGGCTCTTAAACCATTTGTCTCCTCCTCCGGTAACCATGCCCCATTCTGCAACCATCTGAACATGGCTCATGTCAAGACTCAGGAAAGACCCCGAGGCACTGTGAGTGTGGTGGTAAAAGTTGACTTCACCACCAGAGGAATTCTGATGGCAGCTGCCCGTTCCACTTCCACTCTCTAAATACAGCTCATGGGCTCACGTGCTCTCCGAGTTCAAGTCTCCATTATCCACACATTCTTCCCCTGAGCCGGAGAGATGCCTACACCAAAACACATCAGGATACTGAGTGCTGGCCTCAGAGAACTCCTTGGCTGTTCAAAAGACACACCTTAAGTTAAAGTCCTGACCAGGAGTGTGGCTGAAGGAGGCATCCTAAGATGGGCTCTTGGACCATGCATGGCTGCACCTCTTTCCTCCATGCATGAAGTGCCCCTCCCACTTCTACTAGCGGTAGTACCATCTCTCCATCTCTCAGAGCTTTACTCTCTTGGCTCCATTGCCTCTTCTAAAGCAGTCATAGAAGAGTGGCGGTGCATAGAGCCAGCTTCTTGCAGCATAGAGACATTTGCAAGATGAGGCTGTCCTCCTCATTGGAAAACACCCAACACTTTTCTGGTCTACAGAACACTGCAGTGTTATCATACACCGTCCCATGTACCCCAGTGTGGTTGCCACATGGTGACACAGAGACAATTCATAGCAAGTACGAGTTGCTGTTCATGGTAGAAATTTCCAAGATTGTCCCCCAAGCTGATGCTCAGCCTCCTTCCTTCTCTCCCCAGGACGAGACTCCACTTTAGCCAAAATCAACACTTGCACTCACTAGCTTTGCTCCTATACCAGCCTCTGAAGTGCTCCCACTTGCTAGGTTTATGGCTATGAGTCAAGAGCTGATTCTATTCTTTGTCAGTCACTGGGAAGACGAAGTCTTTTTAAAATTTGCTTCCAGTGTTCTAGGCTCCTGTTCTCTACTCCAGAGATTCTGTCCACTTGCTCTCTGTCCAGGAAGAGAGAGGCTTAAGGCCCTTGTCCTCCAAGAAGTCTCTCAGTTAATATAGTTACGGCTTCAGCTTTAGCACAAGCTAAGAACCTTCTTGCATTATGCTTAGACTTCCCTAACCTGATTGAAACGTTCAAGGTACAGATTACTTACCAGCAACCCTTCCCAAATGTCTCACACTTAATATGTGCATGTGCATGCACACATGTGCACATGTGCGCATCTGTGTATACATGTCTATGTGCCTGTGTGTCTGTGCGTGCACACCTGTGTATGCAAATGTATGTGTGTGTGTGTGTGTGTGTGTGTGTGTGTGTGTGTCTTATAATCCTTGCCTTTATTTTCGCTCAGCGCCCCCATCTGTAGACTTCCCTCATCTGCCCGCTAAGTGGGTTTAGAGTGTGCAGCCAGGAAGTTCCTGGAGAATGAGAGCAGGTACAGTCTGTGTACAATGCCACAGTGATGACGGGTGACAGAAAATGGGTGAAATACTTTACAACCTAATAAGTGCTTAATATTTTCCTTCTCGGTTTCTTATCCAGCGTTCTGTGCTATTAATAATGGAGAATTTGAGACTTCAGAACAAAATTCTAAGGCACTTCATAATTATTTAAAACTATGTCTATTTGACAACAAATCTGTGTTTACTTTTAAACAGTAGGAGAGAGCTTATAAATAGGGATGATAGAACAATTCGGCGTTAAACAAGTCTTGCATCTGCTGTTTTGCTACTTGAGGGGAAACAATTCCTAACAAGTGGCAATGGTCAAGAAAGCTATGAAATTTAGGCCACTTGTCACGGAAAATAACTTATTAGTTGCTAAGCTACCAGTCCTAAAAGGAACTCAATTAGGGGGGAGGCAAAGAAACTTAACTAGGACCCATTGCCTTGGAGAGCAGGAAGTTGTAGCTGTCAGGTGATTTGGGTGAATGTGTGGCAAGAAAAGTGATTGACAAACTGGGCTTTGCTTGGCATCAAATTTGGCTTTGATTGTGTGAGTGACTGACAGATGGGTGTCATCTGCAAATGTGGATCGTATATTGCATGGGGCTATTTTGCAACAAAATGATTGATGCATTGCAGAAATTGTCCCATAGATAGAGAAAACCAAATAGATTACTTGTGACAAGTATTTCCTTTTTGCCTGTTCCTTTTGTGTACAGAGGGGAGATGGGGGGCATGCTGGGGGCTGATTGACTTACTCAATGGTTAGCAGGGTCCCAGTGGCTGGGAGAATTTCTGGAAGGAGTTCTGGACATCAAGGACTCAGAAGCAGGGTGTTCAGAGCTTAGTTCTCACACATACCGATTTATTTTTTTAAGAAAGAAGATTCCTTGTGCTAAGTCTACCACACTAATAAATCTAGAAGCGTTGGCAGCCATCTTTGGCAACTCCTGTGAACAGGGTTGGCAGATAAAATACAAGAAGGTATCTCTCATTAAAATGAATTTCCATTAAACAATGAATAATTATTTTAGTGTCTATCCTGAGTGTGGCAGGATGTGTGCCTACACTTCGCATGTCACTCTCCAGCCCATGAATTTGTTTCCTCCTCAGTGAACCCTGCTAACTAGTGTACCTGTTACATTCACTATGAAGGTCGCATGAGGCGATTAATTCAGGTTGGCGAATTGTCTTGGTCTGGTCAAGGCTTTTGGTGTGTGAGGCGTAAGATAAGTACTGCCTGAATGTTCATATTAGCCTACTTAGTTTTGCTTGCAGTCTCTTGAATTTTATCCCAGAGGTGATGGGAAATCATTATAAGGAATTAAGTCATCCATTCTAAATCACATCTGTGCATAGAATAACGGTGACCCAGGGAAAAGTGAGAAAATGACGTGGGCCCCTTGAGCCCAGAGCTCCACAAACTATAGTGTCTTTGGCCATAAGTTCTGCTTTATGGCTGTCTATAAAGCTGCCCATCAAAAAGCTCCCGACAGATGACCCGCAGTAATGAGAATGTGAGGGAGCCGCACTGAAGAGCGTTCCACCTGCCAGGGACACACATCAGGGGAAGGGCATTCCCATAAAACACAGAGCGCTTCCGTCCTCTGGCCCTAGCCCTCAGCCTCTCGGCTTCTATATACCGCTCATCCATTCATTGTTTTCCGTGAGTCGTATTTTGATGCATGTATTCACTCAATCATCAATTCGCCTTTTAAGTGAGTCATACGTTCTTTTATTGAATGAATAACATTCATGATTGAGCTCTTTCTACACGATGGGATCCTTGGTAGCATGATAACAGTGAGGACAATTCTACCAGCATTTTCAAACAGTTAAGACTCTGTGATAAATATTGTGTTTGCATTATCTCATTGCATCTTCACCAAAGTGATCTGGGATGAGGCCGATGCCTTTTCCATTTTAGTTTTCTTTTATTTGGAGAATCGTAAACATGAGTACTGTATTTCCATCGTCGCCGCCCCTCCTACCCTCCATCTAACTATTCCTGATCCCCCCTCACTCCCTCTTAAACTCATGACCTCTTGATCTTTACTTGTCCCTGGGGAGGGCCGGCTCTTTCTCTTTCATAGCCAGTGCCTGTTGCTCTCCATCTACGTCTGGAGCCTTCTGAAATGTCCCCCACCCACACTGGACTATCGACTGGCATTGACATAGTAGGTGACTGCACTGTTGAGGTTCTCAAGTATAGCTTCCTGGTCACATCTAGGAGATACTGTCTCACAGCCGGTGTCCTGGTCCTCTGGCTCTTACGATCTTCCCATCTCTTCTTGAATGAAGTAAAGTGATATTACAGCATCGGTTTGTAGGGTGATCGTTACATATACAGAGTTTAAGTAAATTGCCCCAAGTTATATAAGCCTGCCTTCAAACCATGCCTATGTAGCATAGACGCACGCTCTTAACTGCTGCATGTGTCAAATTCAATAGATCTCAGACTCCAACCAGTAACTCCTTTCCAGTAACAAAGTCATAAAGGATATAGTATTGGAACTATGTCACAGAGCATGGGCAAAGGAACTGACTCAAGAGGGTAGTTATCCCCAGTGAAACAATATGGAAAATAATAAAACAGCCGAAGCCCAAGATGTGATCCCATAGTCCCACCATCAGTCATGAGGGGCATCTACATATTATCAACAATTTGACAAAACCAAAATACACCTTTTAGATTATCCCACTGAAGGAAGGGGAGATGGCTCATTGAGTCAAGTGCTTACAACATAAATGTAAATATGAGTTAGGATCCCCAGCACCCATGTAACTAAAAAACGGGGATTCTAGTGAGCACATTTAATCCTAGGCCTGTGAGTGGAGTCTGGAGGATGCTGGAGGCTTGCTGGCCTGCCAGTGAGCTTTGAAGTTTGGTGAGAGACCCGGACTGAAAAAATAAGGTAGAGAGCGATTAAGAAAGACAGCCAGGTATGGTGGCACATGCCTTTAATCCCAGTACTCTGGAGGCACAGGCAGGTGGATCTCTGTGAGTTCAAGGCCAACTGGTCTACAAAGTGAGTCCAGGACAGCCAGGGCTACACAGAGAAACCCTGTCTCGAAAAACAAAAAGTAGAAAAAACAATAACGAGGGGGTGGGAGGGGTGGACAGTAGATAATGACCCATGGATGGCCTTCAAATACGGGTACTTACTTGATCTAGAGTCATCTAGAGCATGCCCCTCTCCCATCACACACCCCTCTCTAAATTCCATACTGCCAGCCTTTTCTCTGGGGCTTGAATGGTTCCCATGGGCAGTTGAGGTCTTTTTTTTTTTTTCTTTCAGGAAGTCCCCAGTTTTTGTATGCCCACACCATGTAGACTACACACTGACTTGCTGCTCTCCCATACCTCTCTAAAAACAACCAGAAGCCCCTTCTCCCACAATGCCTAGGGAACCTCTCTCCAGACCCCCTCAGCTCTCACTGGATTTCTGCCCCTAATGGCTTGAAAGTGCTTGCAGGAATGGTAGTGTGGAACTCTGGCTTCAGCCAGTGCCTACGGCTGAGGTACTAGCCATGGTAGAAGAGCAGCAGGGCAGAACGGGGGAGACCAGGGACAGCCCAAGGCGGGCCCCAAGTGGGGCTTCCTGGAGGAGAACCCTGAACAAGGTTTAGGAGGCAAAAACAGCTGGAGTCCATTACACTGCATGATTTGGGGTTTTGTTTAATTACCAAGTGCCCAAGCGTATCTTCCTGAGTACACACAGCTCTATTTAGCCCTGGACAAAACTGGGAATATCATCTTATTCATTGCCATGTTGGAAGCTTTTTCTAGAACCAAACGTGACTTTAGCATTGAGTAAATGTGATCTTTTTCCTCCTCCTCCTCCTCCTCCTCCTCCTCCTCCTCCTCTTCTTTCCAAAATGCTTCAAAGAGCTCCACTTTGAAAATGCCTGGAATGTAATTTTTGCCCCGCTTTTGCATATCAGCTTTGCCCCTTATGTAAACAAAAGGTATCATCTACAACCTAATGCTTCAATTAAAATCAGATTAACTACTGTGTTTCTTTGTGGGGTTGTAACTCCTACTGCCGTTTCTTCTGTATCATTCGTTTGGCAAATGTGTTCTGCATGTATACGCGGCTGGGAATCACTCTTCTCTGGGTGACATTTTAGGCAGGGGGAAAACTGCATGCCTCGGCGAATGACACAGTTCAGTACAAGTGGCTAACTCAGAATCCGAGATTCTTAAATGGCTTAGCATTTCCCCTGTAGCCAGACTATCTATCACGGAGCAGTGACATTCTGAGGGACTCCAGCCAATCAGAGGGCTCGAGAATAATTTTTACAAAACAAATGAATGTATAAATTATCACTCCCTTCTCTCCTGTCTATAAATAGCACTACTAATAGATCTGTAGTGTGAGATAGGAAAAGGGGTGTTATATTCTAGAATATTCCTCCTGTCAGGGAAAAGCAAAGTGAAGCAGCCTGTTCATGTCAGGCTTCGGCATTGTCCAGCAGCTCCTGGTTATGTTTGCCTAATGGGTGTGTGGTATTTTGTTTTTAAATGGTAGCCAATATGGGGGTGCTTGCACACACCTGTAGGGGGCTGGGGGCAGGCTGTCCTGGTTGCCTCAGTCACATTATCCCATGTTGCTTCGTGTCTCGGACATTTCCCGACACTTGTGCCATCTTTCTGGAGCCAGAAGCAGTAGGTTACAAGTAGGAGCCACACAGACTAATGATCACGTAAATCATCAAGCATCTGCAGGGGTATAGTTACAGAAGACAGAGAGCACCTGGCTTCTTCTTCAGAGCATTTTAAAAGACTATTTTATATGTATGTGTGTTTACTTAGCATGCAATGTCTGTATACCATGTGTATCCCTGGTACCCACAAAGGCCAGAAGAGGGCATCAGGTCCCTTGACACTGTAATTACAAGTGTTTATGAGCTGCCATGTGGGTGCTGGGAACTGAACCTGGGTCTTCTGGAAGAGCAGGCAGCATTCTTAACTGTAAGCCATCTCTCCAGCCCCCCTCCTTTAAGATCCTTTTCAGAATCTAAACTATTTTATTTCCATTGACTGAAAGAGAGGCCATATTATTTTAAGTACAAGAAGTGAGGGAGACAGGGAGGAAGGAAGGGAGAAAAGCAAAGGAGGGAGGAAGGGAAGGAGGGAGGGAGGGAGGGACGGAGGGAGGGAGGGAGGGAGGGACGGAGGGAGGGAGGGAGGAAAAAGAAAGTGGAACTGGCTGACAAAGTATTTCCAACTGTCTGTAATTTCAGTTTCTCTTTGGACTTCTTTTATGACTTACAAACCAAGTGACTTCTTGGGAGGTTTATTAAAGGTTTAAAATCCACAGTGTAAATCACGCCTCTTGTAAATCTCAGCACACCACACATTATGTGGTCCTGGAATTTCTGCTCACTGTGGCTGACATCTCTCTGCTGGTCACAGATACAGTGTGCTGTAGGCCACAAATGTCCCAGCACAAAAATATTTAAGATTTAATAAATGTGTTTGCACAATTACCTGTCTCATGTTACTGTGACATGTTTCCTGATTGAGAGAAGGGCCAGTCTATCTCCCAGTGTTTCTCATGTGAGCCTCTAAGTCCACCGAAGAGTGGTACCCTGGGAGCTGCACCACCACCCCACTGCCATTTCACACATTTGGGAGAACAGGAAGGTACCATAGAGGAACCATTGAGTTCAGAGCATGTGGCAGCCTGGAACCCTGACTCTAGGAAGTCTGTGTGAGATAATTTGAGCATTTTTCCTATTTATTAATTAATGAGTATTATAAAGCATCTTTGATCATATACAAGTGCAGGTGTGTGCGTCTGTGTGAGTGTACGCGTGAGTGTGCTCATGTGCTGCACACACGTGAGCAAGATCTGCAGCCAAGCATGGCCTTTTTATAAGTAAAGTTTTATTGAAACATAAACATTACCATTGTTTGCATATCACTTGTGTCTTCATTTTTATTACATGGGCAGAGCTGAACAGCTGAAGCACAGACCAATATGGCCTGCAGATGAAAAGCATTGACCATATATATCCTTACATGATATGCTGTCTGAGCTATGGGATGGTTCTGTGGGTAAAAGGGGCTTGCTGCTAAGCTTGACCAACCAACCCAAGTTCAATCCTTGGGGCTCACGTGGCAGAAGGAGAAAACTGATGTCCACAGGTTGTTGTCTGACCTCCACACTCGAGCTGTCATGCACACATATTCCCAGGGACACACAGAAACATATACAAGCATGTACGTGGATAAATAAGTGTAACTTAAAGTTGAGAAGAAAATAAAGGCCCTGCCTATCTCTTACCTCATACTATAAAATAGTAGAAAATGTGTTACTTGTTGAGTGTGGTTTCTGTGAGTGGAAACAGATCTTCCTGATAGAAGCTCTGATGCTTCCTTGTCAGGACACTTGGGAGGTGATAGGTTATCAATCTGCCAGACATCTTCAAATTACAGCTGTTAGGGCCTATGCTGGTTAGGTTTTGTCAACTTGACACAAGTGGGGTCAGCTGGGAAGAAGGAGTCTCAACTAAGAAAATGCCTCCATCAGACTGGCCAGTAGGCAAGTGTGTAGACGTTTTCTTAATTGACAATTGATGTGGAGTGGCTCAGCCCACTGTGGGTGGGGCCATCCCTGAGCAGGTGACCAGGACAGTGATCGTCTATGGCCTTGGTCTTAGTTCCTGCCTTTGGGTTCCTGTACTGACTTCCCCTGAGGATGGACTGACAGATGTCAGATGACTTTAACCCTTTCTTCTTCAGATTGCTATTGGTCGTAGTGTTTATCACAGGAACAGAAAAGCTAACTAAGACAGAACCTCTACATGATGTGGCCATGGTCTTCAAGAACACTTTGGGCTCTATAAAAGAAAAGGCTTCCGCTTCTCTTTTATTTTTCTACTGTGTGTATTTTGAAATTCTCACAAAATAAATTGCTGTGAAACCTTAAACTTTCTTATACCTGACCACAATCTTGTCTAAATTTTTCAATATATGTCTGCTTCATTGATCCATTTTTACTGGCATATATTCATTGTACACTTAAAGGAGTTAAGAACTGGCATATACAAAGAACTCAAAAAATTAAACACCAAAGGTGGGGGAGCTCAACTGATCAGTACAAATGAAAAGTAAGCCTGAAAAAAAGTGCCTAGCATCCTTCCCCATCAGGAAAATGAAAAGGAAAATCACAGTGAGGTTCCACCTTGCCCCAGGCACATGGCTGATAAAGAAAACTAACTACAGATGCTGTCTAGGGTGGGGTGGGCAAGGTGGGGACAGACACTTTACTGAATGCCATGAGAATGTAAACTGAGGCAGCCACTGTGGACAATAATGTGAAGGTTCCTCAAAAAACGAAATCGCCATATAACCCAATTACTCCACACCTGGTTATACACACAAAGCACTCTAAGCTAGGGAGCCACCGAGACACTTGCTCGTCCACATTTATTGTAACATGACTCACACTAGCCAATCCAAAGACAATGGAGAAAGGAAACATGTTGCGTACACACACCAGAGTGCTTAGAGCTGCCCCTTAAACAATGAAGATCCATAAGAAGCCTGAATGGATATGAAACAGACTCTCGGGGAAGGAAGAAACCATCATGGCCCCAGGCCTTAACTGTCCTTACCTGCGCTGCCAGGCTCTATACTGATTCTTTGTCTTGTGCCTGTTTCTAAATACAAATCTTGGACTCTAGTTCTAGACATGGCATCCTAAGAATAGAAGGGACATGGTCAGGAAGGTGACTCTTCTTAAGATCTGTCTATGTGACCCAAAACGTAAACCACCAACACACTGTCCAATGGAGTGATAGGCTCTCTGACAAGAGTCGCCACTACTATTGCACCCTTGAAGAAGAGCACCAGAAGCTGGTGGAGGGCTCACCAGGGTGTATTGAGCGGTGGGCGGAAGTTGTTGATGAACATGGGTAAGCCACAAACCAATGCTTTCCAAACACAGTTCAGTCTTGTGTCGATGGTAGGTAAGAGAAGAAGGCAAGAGGAAGAGTCTTGCGCTTGACTGGACTCCAGTGCTTCCTGCATGGTAGATGAGCACTCTACCCACACAGACACACAGCCTTTCCTTCTGCATTTTTAATTTTTTCTGTCTGGCATGGGAGAATGCTTATGTGGTTCCAAGTTTGCACACTATGGAGATCAGAGGACCTAGGTATTGGTCATCAGGTGCCTTCTCTCATTCAAGAAAGGGGTCTCTAATTGACCTGGCCCTTTGCCAATTAGATCAGCCTAGCTGGCCACGGCATTCCAGGGGTCTGTCGGTCTCTACTTCCCCTCTTGCCTTTCTGCCTCCTAGTTTGCCATCCCTGGTGTTAAAGGTATGAGCCACCATGCTTGGATTTTGGTTAGTTTGTTTTGTGAACATTGATCCTGGGGAATCGGTGATAGTTTGGACGAGAACGGCCCTCACAGGCTCAGATGTTTGAATGCCTCGGCCTCAGTTAGTAGAACTGTTTGGGAAGGGTTAGGAGGTGTGGCCTTGCTGGAGAAAGTGTGGCTTTCTGGGAGGAAGTGTGCCCCTGGCGGTGGTATTTGAAGTTTCAAAACCCAAGCAAGGCCCAGCCCCACCCTCACCCCACCTTGATCCCGCCCACTGCCTGTGGGATTAGGTTGTAAAGCTCTCAGCTACTGCTTCATGGGCATGCCTGTCTTCTCTCTGTCATGATAATCATGCATTAACCCTCTGAGGAAGGTTTAGTCTTGAGCCTTTTCATTTTATGTGCGTGTTCACATGTGCTTGTGTACATTTGTGTGTGTGTGTGTGCACTCGCGCGTGTGTGCAGGGGACTGTCCTTGCATATGTATTTGCATGTATCTGGAGACTATAGAACAATCTTGGGTGTCATTCCTCTGGTGTCATCCACCTTTCTTTGAGACAAGTGTCTTTGAGACAAGACACCATCCTGGAACTCATCATTTAGATCAGTTGGCTAAAAAGCCCCTGTCTCTCAATCTCTAACACTAGGATTACAAATGTACATGTCACCATGCTTGGCTTTTGTCACAGGGGTTCTGGACAATTAACCAGTGTCCTCATGCTTGCAAGACAAGTGCTTTGCTACCCGAGCCCTGCCCCCACTCCGAAGCTTAGCTTATGGGCAGAGTGAAGTGCCAAATGAAGAAATAAGACAGGGAGTTGAATCTTCTACCAGCAGCTTTCTCTTATGAAGAACCAGCTTTCTTTGTAACAGTGTGATTCCTAAAGAGGTAGGCAGTGGCCCTGCAGGGGGAAGATCATCAATCCCAGAGCCCAAGCTGTTCCTCCCCTTGACTTCTGCCCATTCAGAGATGGACACAGACTCAAAGCCCAACAACCAGGAGGAAGGCATGGCTCTGGCACATGCTTGCAAGAACCAGATGGCTGATGGTCATAGGAGCAGCTATTCCAGAGATGTGCAGTCTGCCTTTCTATTTAAAATAAAATAGCCCAACTCAAAGGTTCAAAGCCACAAGGGACATTCGTCTTCATTCATTTACCTGAAAGGCTAGACAGGGGGCAGATTGACACCGAGGTATGTCTGTCCCGTATATCAGTGAGGCCACCAAGACTGTAAGTCTTTGGGTTCTTCTCTTCCTCTTTCTTTTCTACTTTCATCTGTAGTTGTTCTTCTCTCAAATATGAGGAAGCTTGTGACAACAGATCTCCCTTTTCCTGTTTTGTAAGTGAGAGATTGCAAATAAATTTTTGAGATTCAGCCTCTTTGGATCCTTGCCTGCCTACGAGCCAATTGCTGTGGTCCCTGTGCTAAGGGGCTTGCTCTCAGGCTGTGGGAGGCTCTGCTTCTCCAGGACGAAAGTCACACGGTGAAGGGTCAGACATACACCTCTGCTGCTTCTCTGTTGCTGTGAAGAGATACCCAGACAAAAGCAACTTAGCGGAGAAAGTGATATGTTGGCTCAGTTCCAGGCTGAACCAGTCCGCCATGGTGGGAAGCAACGGGGACAGGAATTTGAAGGAGCTGGTCACTTTGTAGCTGCAACCAGAAAACAGGGGAGATCAATTCTGGGTTCAGCTTACTCTCTCTTCTTTTGCACAGTCCAGAACCCAAGCACAGGGAATGGTGCCCCCAGTGGTGGGTGACTCTTCCCACCTCAATGAATCCAATGGAGATAATCCCTACCAGGCTTGTCCAGGGGCTCTTCTCTCAAGTAATTACAGATTTCATCAAGCTTACACCTGGAAAAGAACACCACAGTGCCTCAGGGATATGCCTCTGAGCTGTGTCCGAAAAGGCCCAATGGAACAAACGCTGGGAGAAAAATCTGCCATCAATGCTGCCAACACCCGCACTAAGAAGTGCTTAGTACTTCCTTTGTTCCTTAAGCTAATGTAACTTTATTTTTTTCCCCTTGAGCCAGAGGATACCTGTTACCTAGACTCCCCGTCTGGGTTCCAGGGGAGCCAGTTCTCCACCATACCACCAGCAAGCCCGGATCTACTTACTGTCTTCATTTTTCTCTCTGACACATCTCACTCTCCAAAATCTTACTGGATTTATTTTGCATACTTCCGCACTCACTAACGAGAATGCTCTCTGCAGACAGAGGCTGGAGCCTTGCTATGACTCCCAAAATCTATGGTGGCACCTGGCTCATAATATGTGCTTATTTACAAGTGATGCTGAGTGAATGGGAAGACAGGTTCTATGCCACACTGGGATTGCTGACCTCTTCAACAATGGTCAGAGCAGAGATGACTGAAGGACTGTGTGCTTCTTCCAAAAATGTCCCTGAGATTATCCCCCAAAAGAAACTCCAGAACTGGCTGGTGACACAGAGAACCTCACTCTGGTGTCTAACACAAACAAGAAGCTGCCAAAATGACGTGCCTTGTGAGTGCAATGACCAACTTCTCATGCTTAGTGCTAGGACAGTTGAAGAAACACAAGCATTTGCTTAGAGTATGTAGTTTTTAAATATATTCAAGGTTTTGGCATGTGTGAGTGCACATTTTGTGCATGGGCACACAGGCATAACCATGTCTGCCTGTGTGTACAGGCCAGAGGTAGACCTCTCCATTTCACTTATTTGTTGAGACAGGACAGCTTACTGAGCCTGAAGCTCACAAATTTGGCTAGACAAGCTGACCAGTGAGTCTGTGGAGCCCTTCTATCTCTGCTTTCCTTTTAGACATTACAGACACATGCTACCACATGTACTACCAGTACCACATGTGTTACTACAGTCACACATGCCACCACACGTGCTACCACTGCGACAGGTGCTACCACCGCCCTTCACTTCAGTGCTCTGAGCTCAAGTCGTCATGCTTGAAAGGTTGGCCATTGCCTCAGCCCCTAACTATATTCAAATTTTTACCTCTGAAAAGTCACCTTGCCACCTTCTCACCTTAAACAAGTGAAACCAATGGCTCTCAACTGTGGTCTCAGAGCAGCAGCAGCAGCAGCAGTGGGAACTTATTGATGTGGAAACGTCTGGGTCTCAGCCCAGAACTCTAGAGTCAGAGCTAGGAAGGGGAGCTGATGTATTTCAACAGGATGCTTGGGAGACTCTGCTCTACAACCACACTGGGAACCTCTGCCAAGCTATCCATAGTTGTGGTATATTTTACGAATTAGACCCAACATGATGCAAGCCAATCTCAGCAGCTTCAGAGCCCTGAGGCAGGAGAGGCCCAAATTCTAGGCCTTCCTAGGCTAAGCTCAAGAGCGGCCTGGGCAACTTAACTTTTACCAAAATAAAATTGACGGTAGAGATGTAGGACAGGACGGGTTCTCCACTGGTAGGGAGCAGTTTGGGGGCCCTGGGCTCAATCCCTAGTACAAAAAAAAAAAAAAAAAAACAAAAAAAAAACCCATTTAATACATTTTTTGCATGTCAATCATTTTGTAGTGTCTAGCACTTCATATGTGTTCAACATATGACAGACGCAGTTATCACTAGCATTGCTATTGTTGTTAGATTTTTTTTTTTTTCTAAATGAACTGTGACTCTACATATTCATTTGTGAGCTGGTGGAGAAGAAATGTAGAGGTAGCCATTCCAACTGTAGCCAGCGTAAGGCTCTTTCCTGTGCAGAGCCCTACACTACTCTGTATTTGATATATGACGAAACATTCAAAGAAAGCGATGTACACCGCCCGTCCACCTGAGAGTTCAAGTAACTTCCCAGGAATAACTCAGGTAGGGCACGAAGGAGCAGGCACAGAAGTTGGCCGGCTCAGTAGAAACACCACTATACTAACTCACGTGGTTTGAGAAAGATGGTCCTGAGGAGGCCATTGGCACACCTCGGTTCTCCTTCAAATATCTCACTGAAGACCCAGGCACGGAGGGCAGCTGTGGA
This sequence comes from Acomys russatus, assembly GCF_903995435.1. NCBI lineage: Eukaryota > Metazoa > Chordata > Mammalia > Rodentia > Muridae > Acomys > Acomys russatus. The sequence goes on from NC_067140.1 coordinate 19,067,569, forward strand.
ATTGTTTGTCCAGCACATATGAGGCCCTGGATGTGATCCCAGAAGCAACATAAAAATATTTAAAACAACACTCAGTGAAATCAGCTAGTTTCTATAATGTCACACACCAACCTGGTAGCTACTGCTCAATTCTGGAAGAAGTTTCTAGATCCAGTCTTAGCTTAAAATGCTTTTTGGTTTTGGGGAAACCAGTAGCAAAAGTGACCCTCTTGCTGGCTTCCTAAAAGTTTGCAGTGGGGTTTAATTTCTATCAAGTCCCTAGTAGCTGTGTAAGTGTGATAGGGGTTGGGGTGGTTACTGAGGGCAGCATTGGACAGCCCCACTGCCTGGATGTCACAGACATTTCTTCTGGGCTGTGTCTTGGGTCACACATCACCTGAGCCTAAAAGATATCAAACATTCAAGTGTCTATTGGCCAAGAGAGCTAACTGCAAACAGAGTCTTGACCTACGGAAAGTGACTTTTGGGCACAGATGAGAAAGAACTGTGGAAACAGCATGTACAACCCCACAACCATGCACCAGTAGCTGGTACTTCCTAACAGGCTCTGTGGCCTACCGCAAATGCCAAATGTGTGCCACCTTTCAGTTCCACACACACACACACACACACACATACACACACACACACACACACACACACAAATGACACATAAAGTACTAGTGTCATCCTATAAAACCATTGTTTAGAACAGGTAAAGTTAGTGACCCAAATGTTGCCTTGAGGCCCAGTGGGCAGATGGTGGGCAGGTGGGCAGATGGTGGGCAGGTGGGCAGATGGTGGGCAGGTGGGCAGAGGGGCAGATGGTAGGCAGGTGGTCAGGTGGGTAGGTGCCACTACGATGAGCAAGTATGTGGTGGAGAGATGGCGGAGAAAGAGAAGCAAAAAGATTTATGTGTGATGAAGAGAGGAAGAGTGGGAGAAGCAAAGGTGATGAGGAATAGCCTGATGTGAGAGGCTTGTATTGACACTGAGGCCACTGTGATGTCCTGGCCTGTGCTGCCACCGAGGGCCACGTCTCAGTCCATGGCCCTGCTACAACAGGGGTCTGTGTCAATGTCTGTGGCCCATGTTACCACCTAAGGCCATTCCGATGTCCGTGGTCTGGGCTGCTGCCTGGGGCCATGCTGATATCTCAGGGCTGCACTGAGCTGATCCCACCTCCTCCCTAGCCACTGTGTGGTAGCAGCACCTGTGACATGGGTGAAAAAGAGCCGGCCCCACCCATTGCTGGCTTCTGCAGGTGGGAGAGCTAGCCCCACCCATCACCTGGGCAGAGAGAGTAGGGGGAACTGGCCCCTGTGGTGTGGGCACTAGAGAGCTGACAGGCTGACCAATTCAACTACCGCCCAGGCCCAGACCCAGGGCTTTGAAATGGTCCACCGCAGCATCTATCCCATCTATGAGCATGTGAAGGGCCAGTCCCAGAGTCAACGCTGCAGGATCTCCAATGACACAAGGGCAACAGCAAGACACTGGAGAGAAGTCCTGGTAAGGATCCAGTGTTGATAGTGTAGGAGAAGCCAGAGGCCTTGAACCAGACCAGTGATTCATTGTAACGAACATTTGCAAATAAATCTGTTTGGGCAAAAGGGTATACTGTGTGACACACCCCACCTTCTATGGTGAGTTTTTATTTTTATTTTTATTTTCTTTTGGGAATGGTTACAAGGATGGCAGGAGGACATGGAAGGGGCCGGGAAATGAGTAGGATTAGTGTCCCATGAAGTAAAATGCACAAAGAACCAATTAAAATTATGTTTTAAAAAAATAAAATGTGTAAAATTGCAAGCATATTAAAATTTGTTCAGAAAGGGCTGCTGAGTTCGTAAAGTGGATATATTTAAAGGCTCATCCAGTGACGTTCCATGGTGAAATATCTGTTTGTTCAGCACTGAGTGCTCATTTTTATCTCAGAGAATGCTTGCCCATACGAGTGGACTGGCAACAGGACTCTAAAGGGTTTCTTAGTTGAGAAAAGACAGGCACGCTGTCTTTTATTTGAGGGTTTGTGCCTAACCCTCAGCAACACAGGTTCAGAGATATTGCAAGCTTTCTGGTTTTCCTGTTCAAATTCTGGGAGCCCCCCCCCCCCCAAATGACAACAGCATCCCTGAGCGAACAGTAGTTTAGGCTTCTGCCTTTCTGAAAATTTTTTTTCTCTCCTTAGCTCCGCCCCAGCTAGCTCTTGAAAGGGCTCCTGTTCTGTCAGCCATAATGACATCTGCTGGCCGACACAGGAAGTCATAAATCTGTAGGTCTCCTCTCAACCAAACCTTGTTAATGCTGTCATTTATCACAGGGGCTGGGTGCCATCTCTGGAGGGCTGAGCTCACGGAGTCCATTTTCTCCCATCACCCTTTCCCAAGAGAGCGACCGTTTTCAAAGCAGCCACTCTTTCATTTGGGGTTTGCAGACCTACACGTCAGGCAGATGTAAACCGGGCGTCAAGGAAAAGCTCTTGGGAGGAAGCCAGGATGACAGGCAACAATAGGCCGGCCTGATTAAGGACTGGGGCTGTCCTACCTAAGCTCTGCCCTTCCTCATTTTCCACAGGCCCCTGACTGCTGCCGAGACCCTCCACCAGCTTCTCTGCAGCTGTTAGGGGGATGCAGGAGCCGTGGCGGGGATGGGGGTGGGGGGGGGTGGGGGGAATGATGAAAAAAGATTTTCTGGACTCTGCTGCTTAGCTCTGAACCAACGCTGCTGATGCTGGCGTTGTTTCTTAGTCTCTCTGCTCACTGTGTCCTCGGCCTTAATTCAGAACCTCCACCTAAGGAGGGCGAACTCTGGCTTTTGTTAGCCAGTGTGTGGGGGCCCCCAGATCTGCCAGCACCCACTATCAGAGCTTGTTGGACAAGCTCCAGTCCGGCTTCATTCCAAGCCACTTTATATCTTATTATATTAACGCTGTGTTCAGGACTGAGCCCAGAGCTTCCAGCACATTCTGTACATGGCTACCACCGAACTGTATCCCCAGCTGTTTTTCACTTTTCATTTTGAGACAGTCTCACTAGGTTGCCCAGGCTGGCCTAGAGTTTTAGCTGTAGGCCAAACACGCCTTGAACTTCTAATCCCCCTGCACCAGCTTCCTGAGTAGCTTCTACTAAATACTTGTATACTTGAACTGCCAGGTCTGGTTCAAAGTTCCATTTTAAAGCAGAGTCCCGCAGCTCTCATGTACCTCTTGCTCTGTAGGCTGGAACTCCGCATTGACATGTGAGCAGGCCAACCCATTGTGGGGCCTTGCCTGTATCTTTTTGTATACTACACAGCACTCGTGGTCTCAGCCAACAGAAACCATCAGTGCTGCCTGTGAGGTAACGGAAGTCCAAGGTCCCTAGATAGCCTACACATACGAGTTGTGCAAAATCATCTCATCTGTGCCCTCACCCTAAGACTGCCAAGTGCAGTCTCTCCTGACCTGGGAGTTCAGTGTCACCAAGGAGCTGGTTGGAGATCAGCATTTCCTGACCCCCGACCAGGCCCACAAAACCAAACAATAGCTCTGGAGTTGAATCCGGAAGTGCATTCAAAGCTCTACCATAACTCTCAGAATAGAGACCACAATCAGAAAAGGAGAGCCACAGCACTACCATGAGTTCCTCTAATATGAGGTCAAGAGCTCACATACCCACTGGGAGGGTTTGAGTCTAGGCTGCTTCTATTTCTTTTATTAAATGTTAAGGTCTCAGGTAGACTAGGCTGGCCTTGAACTCAATATGTAGCCCAGAATAACTGTGATCTGCCTGCCTCCACCTCCTCAGTGCTGGGATTCCAAGCCTGGACCACCACCTGGTTTATATGGTGCTAGGGATCCAAGCCAGGGCTTTTCCCACGGTAGGCAAGCGTTTCTGCCGACAGATACATTCCCAGCTCTGGGAACTCAGGCTTCAACATCTGTTATCTCTGTGAGCTTGGTGATGTCATCCAATCTTTCTGTGACTCAGTTTCCTCAGCTCTAAAATGGAGACCACGGTAGCACCGAGCCTGATCAATTATTGTCTCTAAGGTCGACTGTATCTTTATGCTAATCATGTGCCTATAGGCAGAGATAGAGTTCTGTGGTAAAGGGCTCGCCTAGCACGTATGAAGGCCTTGGTTTCAGTTTAAACTCAACAGAGGCCAGTAAGTTAATCAAAAGGCTCAGTACACCAATTGCTGCCAATGCGCCAGGCAGCATGATCAGTAGTGTACACTTGCTCCCAGGATCCTCCCTCTGCCCCTAACAATCCAATGATCTAATTTTCACATTTCACACACAAGAATTCTAATCACTCTCCACCCCTGCCCCAAAATTAAACAACAATGCCCAAGTATAAGTAGCCAAGTGTGTTTAAACCTGACCTCCCAGTGGCCTTGTGTACTGGGATGTGTGGGGGCAATACCAGTTTCGAACACCCTACACCGCCTCATGCGTACGGACTTCCATGTAAGTGCCAGATGTACGCTGTAACATTTTTTAAAGGCTGGACTCGCAGTACTAAAGTGTTCTGCTCCACAGCCACATGTGGTGCAACTACAGAAAGAAGGGCAAAATGTTGGGGCAGAAAGGAGGCCAACCAAACACAGGAATCAAAACTTAGAAGCAGGGGACAAATGCTAATATTATAAAAGCCAGCCCTGAGCAAGACTAGCCAGCAAAGGTGTGGCTGAAATTTGAGCCGTGTAGGTACCTGTCACAGGTGATTACTGAAGGCCTGCCATGTGCCTGGCATAAGGCTTGCAGGTAGAACTGCTGTACTAACTGGTCTCTATACTGTCATTGCCCTCTTAAGGGCAGGCAGAGAGACTGCTCTCCTGGTGATGCCATTTCTTTAATAACAGTAGAACTGCCACAGGCTGGTACCCATGGCCCTCGAGCCTACAAGGTGAGCCAGGAACTAGATCATAGCTGGCCAATTGGGTTGATAAACACCCCAGCTCTCTTGTCCTTGAAGAGGAACTACTGGAAAGCTGTGGTCTGCACAGTCTCCCCATTCCTCCAGCTCTTCTTTAGGACCGTGATCTCTGTCTCCTCTACATTGGTCCCGATCTTCCACTTCCTTATTTACTTTCTTCCTCCCTGGAGACAATTTTCTATCAACATCCCTTAGACATGTTATTTACAAGGATATCTTTAGTTCTTGGTCCCCCAAACCTTTCTCTTTGTAGAAACAAGACCAAGACACAATCCTTATAGAAAGAAGGTTTAGGACAGCCCTCCAACTGTTCACTCCCTTTAAGCCAGGTTGCTCGGCCTCATTGGTGGCCTAACAGTGCCTAAGCAGAAAAGACAAGCTGCGTTGTTGAGTGGAAAACGCATTCAGGACAAGACAATAAGACATAATCCCAGCAAACAGTGAGGTAGAATCTCATGAAATGTTAAGGACAGTGGGGCGCTTTATGCCGTAACCATCGTAGATAAGACATGCTGTGGATAAGACAGAAAGGTGTTCTCAGAGAGAGTAATATCATTTACCATTTGCTTTGAGACTTTGAGGGAGGCCTCCATCGGCACATGGTTCTAATGAGTTCTGGGAGTGTGAAGCTTAAAGCACCCTTGACGTGGCATAAAACTACACTGGTACCCAGGACTTAGAAAGGCTGCCCGTCACATGGCTGCCAAGCTGATCCTTACAGTCACTTAGTGTCTCTCTGTGCCTAATGAACTCCAGCAACGGGTGAGTGAGGTAGAGCCTTGGTCTGGATTCCTCCACATCAGCAGCAAAACACTGTTAACTGCTCTAAGCAACCAATGCCAAGGTAGAAACGTCACATTTCATGTCACAGCTCCTTGCTCCCGGCTTGTCCACTCTGCGACCATTCAGTTTGAGGCATACACGACGAGTGATTGTGGTTGCAAAGTTGCACATTTGCCAAATCACAAGAGTTTAAATAAATAAATACAAAACCTGAGAGCTTGGGAGTTCTTCTTGTTAGAAGCAAGCCAGCATAACCCCATACTTTATTGTCGACCTTCCCTCATCTTATTTACTGTGTGTGTGTGTGTGTGTGTGTGTGTGTGTGTGTGTGTGTGTGTGTGTGTGTGTTACTGAAAATTTGTCCTAGGGCCTACATGCTAGGCAGGTGTGTTCTCACTGTATCCTCAGAGCCTTGGAGTTTGTTCATTGTTTGTTTTGAGATAATCACTCAGTGACCCAGGTTGGCTTTGAACTCACTCTGTAGCTCAGACTAGGCCTGGATTAGTGCTACAGGTCTGTGCCAACAGACCCAACAATCGTCATTTGAGCAAAAGGCCACTAATATAGTAGGTGTTTTCAGGATGTACATGCATGGGTTTATCATTTGTGACCTGATAGAAGGACAGAATTGGCCATCTGCTCTCTGGTGGAGCTTCTCTGTGATGGGGCCATCTCTCCTTGCAGCATCTCTGCATCCCTCTCCCTAGCTGGGTCTGTACACCTTAGCACAGACAGCTACGCCCTTTCTTCTCTGAAGTTGAGAGTCCATTCCTATTTCAGGCCCCTGTCCCTGGTTGGCTTTCTCTAGACCTCAGTGTAGCAGTTGCCTCTTCAGAGACACTTTCTGTCCCCCTAACCCTGGTATGAGACATGATCCAGCCTTACTCACCAACTCATCATACCAATTTTTTCCTTCTCATCCTCTGTCCAGGATCTTCTTAGTCTACTGTCCCAGACAACATGAATCTATACAGGTTATCATCGAGAAACATAACCAGAGATTTCCACTTGATGTTTTCACAAGATAGTACTGGATGAGGGGTCTTAGTGAGCTAGAGAACATAAGAAAAAAGGCAATGAATTATAGCCTCGGGGTGCCATCAGAAGGCATGTTGACTGTCAAATTTTAGCCACATGTCGCAAGTACCAGAGAGCTTTACAAAACACTAGGATGTTATTGGATTCCGTTCCCACATCTGGAGTAAGCTCTGGACATTGGTATTGTTTTTGTTTTTAAGTTACTAAGTTGACTATAATATGCTGCCAAGTTTGAGGATATTGCTTCTCTGTGCTTGAAGCAATGCATGCATATATATATATATATATATATATATATATATGAGAAGGAGAGAAAGAGAGAGAATGGGTAAAGCTAAGAACAGAAAGAGTTAATTCCCTGAGCCTACTGTGATAACCAGAACACTGGTTAGGGATGTTACCAGACCTTTCTCAGGAGCCTTCTATGCCCACTTTCTAGCCATGTCTTTGATGTCCAAACCTAACTCAGTCTTCTCCACCACATACTTATACGTGAGCGAAAGCTGGGCCATCCATTTAGGAAGTCTTTCTGGAAGAGATGGTATTTAAAGGAAGGAGGTGAGAGTGGAAAGGGAGAAAGAAGATGGAAGTTGGTGATAGAATGGCATCTGCCACAAAAGAGGCAACCAAACAGAGATGAAGTAGACCCCAGTTGGTGCTTCAGACCGTGTCAAGTTGCCCCAGGTGTGTTGAATGTGTCTTTCTTCGCCAATATGCTTAAGATTTAAACCTGATACCACTTTTTCCTCCCTTACAGTAATGCTGGACTGTGATTAGAGCTCATAGGTGATTCAAGCCCACTGCCAAAACTAGGAGGCAGACAATAAACAATGAAACACACTAGGAAGACATGAGGTAGAACAGAAGGAGGGTGAGACCCGAAAGAGGTGAAATGTCTGGGTTTAGATGGCAGAGGCACAGCATACTAGAGGAAGAAAGAACTTTGCTGGAAGGAAGAGGGATTGCAGAGCCTGTGCAGGAGGCATGGTGGCAACAGAGTCTCCCAAGCCATGCTGCAAGCATCAGAGACCAGTGTAAAGTAGACTTTCAGCAAATAAAATTCTACTGTATTGGTTTGGAGTCCAATAGTGAGAGTGAAAGGGAAGAAGGCATCAAAAGCATGCCTCTCCTGTGACATCTAGGCCGGGAGTTTACAGGCTTGCTGAAGTCTATTCACAAGACCTTGCAACCCACCCTGGTTCAGTACAAAGGTGTTCTCTGCCTTGAACTGAAAAAAACCTTCCATAGGTGACTCACCTCTTACAAGGCTCTACTTTCGGATGGGAAAGGTACCCATGCCTTGACACTAGATTGGAATTACTCTAGACCTAATGTATTAAGTCTAGGGTGTGGCCTGGGCTTCTTTATCTTTAGATGGTGATGATGATGGTGATGATGATGATGATGAAAGTGGTGGTAGTGATGATGATGGTGGTGGTGGTGGTGGTGGTGGTGGTGGTGGTGGTGGTGATGAAAGTGCCCAGGTGGCTCTGATATTCACCAAGATGGAAACAGCTCTGTCAGGGCAGAGGTTGAGTCATGACCATCTGCTCATGTCCTTACTCATCCTGAAGTTTGAGCACTGGATCCCAGGAAGCTGAATTCATCAGAATTAAATCCAGCATTACTGTAAGACTTGACTCTTATCCAGGAGCTGGGGTATGTATATATGCTCGGTAATTTTTTCATTCTGGAAATTTCTATAGCACCAGCGTTTCTTACTTTTACTGTCTTTGTGAGCAGAAGACACTTCGGGGAGGAAGGATTACTTTGGGCTCCTGGTTTAAGGGAGACAGGTTATTGTGGAGAAACCGTGGCAACATTCATGGTGGCTGGAGTAGCTTCTGTCCCTGGCAGTGTGAGTGAGAGACACATCTTGATGGATGAAGATATACGGAGTATCTGGATCTAGAAAGGAGGCCAGGCTTTATGGGACACTTTCTGTCAGTTGGTTAGATCCCATGCCAACCAAGTCCCATAGCCTTCCAGAAGAGCACTACCACCTGGGGACCAAGGTGAAGCACATGAGAGCATGGGGGACATTTTATATTCATAGCATAACAAACATCGTTTTCATACTTTACAATGTGTGCCTCTATCTGAGCCATAAATGCTACTTCTTGTTCCTTAAACATATGAATTTTTTAGACCTCACTAAACATACACTTCAGATAACTACTGCAAATACAACACAGTGTCTTTCGCTGGCCTAGGAGGCAATCCCCCCATTACATTCAGCAAACCAAACCACTCTTGGAAAGTTCAGCTAAACACACTGTTGCACCCTAAGCTCCCAGCTTGAGTTCTACAGCATCAGGGTTAAGAATGACGTTATCCAAGTAGAGGCATGGCTGCGTGGGGGAGGTGCTTGTCAGGAAGTATAAAGGCAGGTGTTTCAACCAACCAGAACACAAGTAAATGCCAGGTGGGTGTGGCAGCCCATTTGTAATTCTACTTCTTAGAAGGTAGAAGTAGGGCATCCCCAGAGAAAGTGGACTGGTTACTGTGGCCCCTGTTATCAAGCTCTGTGCTGCATTGAGAGGCCCTATCTATATAAATAAGGTGGAGAGCAGCCAAGGAAGATCCAGGACGTCACGTGTACCCACATACATGTGAGCATAGATGCACACAAAGGCGCATCAGACATAGACACATGAAAAATAAGTAAAAGAATAGATGTTAACAGGTGTCAGGCCTCGAAGAAACACAGTATTAAGCCACAACCGTCTCAAGATGAAAGAAGTTGAAAAGGGCATAAGTTTCTGCTTATGTGATGTAATGTTGCCCAGTGCCATGCCACTCGGTGCCATCTGACTACTCTTGCTCTCTGCTTTCACACTGGTATAGACAGTATCATCTTTGTTGGTGACTTAGTAAAGGTACCCTTTTAGTAGGAAAAGTACAACTCAACAAAAGAACATTCCAGAAGCAAGGCCAGAAGAAAATGCTGGAAATTGCTGGAAAGTGCACGTAGTGAGTGGAGTTATAAAGAATCTCTGTGGATAAAACTAGCCACCGAATGCTGTAAGGGAGTAGAGATGTCTGGGAGGGCAGGAAAGGACCTGGGAGGGTGGCTGTGGCCCAGAATTCTGAGTTTATCTCAGAGACTGGGTCCTCCCAAGGAACTCTCTTTTCTTTTGTCCTCTGGTGTTTTAGATGTTGTTGCAGTAGGTTTTAGGAAGTGCATCCCTATGTCTGGGTCTTTCCAGTTTGCTCTCTGTTGTGATAAGCACCAAGACCAAAACCAACTTGGGGAGGAAAGGACTTATCGGCCTCCAGCTTGCAGCTTGCAGTCCATCACTGAAAGGAGCCATGGTAGGCTTCTGGAACCAAAACTGAAGCAGAGACTACAGAAGAACACTGCTCACTAGCTTGCTTCCCCTGGCTTGTTCATCTGCCTTTCTTATATAGCTCAGGCTCCCATGCCTAGGGACAGCACTGCCTGTGATGGGCTGGGCCCTCCTACCTCCATTGGCAAGTAAGAAAATGCCTCATACACATGGCCACCAGCCAGTATGATCTGAGCAATTCTTAGTTGAGGTTGTCTTCTCCCAGGTGACACTATATTTGTGTCCAGTTGACAGCTGGGGCTAACTAGGACAACATCCTGATGTTCCCTATTTTTTAGGGCAATGCCTTGTACCCCTGAAGCATACTACAGAAGTTTGTCAAATGATGCCTCGAGCATATGAATCCCAAGGCAACTGGTATCCAGAGAAGATGGAAAATTCTTGGTGAACTTTTACAGCCCACCCCGCCTCTCCTGAGCCTGTGCCTCCTGGTCCTGTGACTATGGTACTACACCCTACAGTGAATTCGCCAGTTCAGGGCTTTCTACGTGTATTCTGGGGAAACATAGTCAATACCTGCTTGTTAACATTGCCGACTCTGTCCCAGTCACCAAAGAGCTAGGCTCGGGTGAGGTGAGGTGATGATGGGTGGGAGCTGTCTGGGTGGCTTGAGCCAGGTGATGCAATTACTTGTCTACTTGAGTGAGCTGGAGACTCTGTGTGGGGCTGTTGGAGATAACTAATTGTCACTTTGCAATAACACCACGTTGTGGCTGATGGGTAGGGAGGGCCAGGTAAGCTGCATTTCCTATGGCCCAAAAGCACTGCTGCAGAAGACTGGATGGAACTAGCCATAGCTGGTAATTAATTGCCCATGAGGAAGGGTCAGGGTGGCAAGAGGGAAGGGGCACACAGGAGGCATCAGAGGTTTCACTGGTCAGGCCTCATTACCAGTGGATACACAGAGGGGAGGAGCAAGGAGCCAGACGCGACTGCATCACAGTGGCCACAAGAGTCACATCGCCCCTGCTTCCACTCAATCGCATCTAAGCATACGTAGCTTTATCTGGCTCCTGAAGGGGAAAAAAAGACTCTGAGCAGAAGTTCTCAGACTGGAGTGAGCAGATGAATTTGAATGAAGCCCTGGGGTCTAGTTCAGTGTGTCAGTCAGCTCTGGAACAAGATTCCAGTCTAGAAAGCCCAAGATGGTAGTCTCCAAGAGGGGAAATGTTGGCCCCAGAAGAGACTGGGCAACACCAGACCACACTCATCTCTAGCAGACAGTGTATGGCCCCAAACATAGTAACAGATCCAGGGCTATAGAACCTGGTTTAGGGTACCAAGGTGAATGGGTCCTCATAAGGGCATTTGGGGTGGGTGGGGGGGCGCTAAGAATCAGGAACTTCCACTATTATGCTAAGGGTAGGTATATTGAGTCTTCCCTCTCCAAGGCTAGAACCTATCTTTGGCTTGCCCCCAGGCAGCCCCACTTGATAACCATCCTTCCTTGTTCAAACTCCAGATGCACGCTGACGATCTGGCCTATGATGCCTATCACCTGAGCCACTCAGGAGGCTGAGACCAGAAGATCCAAACAAAGATCAGGATGAGCTCAGCACCAACCTGAACACCTTAGCAAGAACTCGGTCTAAGGGGTACTGGAGATACAGCTCTGTGGTAAACTGCTTGTCCAGCATACATGATGCCCTGGGTTCAATGCCCAGTACCAGGCTCACTGCGACCCAAGACCTACCTCTTTTGGCTGTCTTCCCACTTGTCACTGACTTTCTGCCCCAGTAGAAGGAGAGCTCCCCCAGGACAGGGTCAATCTAGGCAGTGGCAAGGTCTGCGATATGTCCAAAGGCACCAGCAGCACATTGGTGCCTAGGGATGGTGTTTCAGCAATGATGGACTCCTCAGCATGAACTCCACTTTCAGCCCCAGCACAACAGTCGATTTGAAACAGACCAGGCCACTATGAAATTGTGTTCCCAGCATCCTCTGCTTCCTTTTCATTCATTGCGCAGCTATTGGGGCATCAGGTATATGTTTTGCGCTTTGCCACTGCTTAAAGATAGAATAAGACAAAAGAGGAGGCATCTCCTAAGAACTCATACTCTGGGGAGGTCTGAGGCAATTATCCAAAGAAAGCGAGCTATGCGAAACTCCCACCTTCCTGATAAGCCCAGTCAGGAAAGTAAAACGGACAAATGTGTACATCAAACTTTCAGGGAAGTAGACATCTGGGAAGGAACTGGACCCCAGGGGAAAATGGTTTCAGATGGGGTTCCCCTTCCTCTTCATAAACACCCATAATTGGCACTTACCTGTTCTCTGTAGCTGCTGTGACTGAAAAACAGGTACACAGTAGGTGCTCAATAAATACTAGTATTGAAAGGAAACAGGATGGAGATTAAGTAATTAGTCTGTCCAGGAGGCAGAAATTTTAAAAAAAAAAATCCCCCTAGTTCCAAGAAGATGAAAGGACAGTGATGTGAACTTAGAGTTGAGAGTAGGTTATTTCCAGGGACAGGTGGAAGGAGACTGGACATGGTCCCCTTAGTCTGTCCCCCAAGCAAACCTAGGTTGCCCCCCCTTCTAATCTCCAACTCTGCTGGAGCCCTCCCCTTTCCTTCCCACTCTCCCTCTCTCCCTTCCCTTTGCCTCTTCTCATCTTCCCGCTGGAGGGGCATCTAGGCAGGGTGGGCACTCCACTGCCCCAGAGAGGAAAAGGAGGGTACCTCCAGGGCTGCTGCCTGGCAGACAGGATCCCCTACCTCCAGCAGCTCTCCTCTCCCTGGCGGGACACTGTCCCTTTAATAGACTCCCTCTGCCTGGCGCTCTGCGGCTGGGGAGTAAATTTCTCCCTGTCATCAGGTCGCAGGGAGAGGAGGAGGAGTTTGTTAATGTTCAGTTTGTTCAGCAGGGATCGATGTTTGCTGGCATCGCTGCCTCGCCCTGTCGTGTGTGTGTGTGTGTGTGTGTGTGTGTGTGTGTGTGTGTGTGTGTGTGAGAGAGAGAGAGAGAGAGAGAGAGAGAGAGAGAGAGAGAGAGAGAGAGAGAGAGAAGCATATGTGGGGGTGTGAGTGTGTGCGTGTGTAAGACTAGAGTGCTTGTGTGTGTGTGTGTATGTGTGCGTGCGCGTGTATGTGTGGTGTGTGTGTGTGTGTGTGTGTGTGTGTGTGGTGTGCGTGTGTGTGTGCGTGTGTGAGTGAATTCCAGATTTTCTGTCTTTCCAAACCCGCTCCTGTCCTCTAGCATATCACTCACAGACGGGGATCTGACAGCAACAACAAACCTACAGTGAGTGATCTCTCCCCAGCGCGAATCCGCCATCAAGATCAGGGACAAGGAGGAGGAGGAAGAGGAGGAAGAGGAGGAGGAAGAGGAGGAGGAGAAGGAGGAGGAGAAGGAGAAGGAGGAGACGGTGGAGGAAGAGGAGGAAGAGGAGGAGGAGGAGAGAAAGAGAAGGAAAAAGAAGAAAAAGAAGAAACCTACTGTCTTCCCAGGATTGTTTTCCCCCCTTATCTTTGCGCGCGAGTGTGCGCGTGGCGCGTGTGCGCCCCTCGTCCCTGCCATCTGAACCTGTCTTGGATGTTTAATAAAGAAATCAAGTGTCTCACCAGTCACCAAAAAAAAAAAAAAAAGAAAAGAAAACCAGCAAAAAGCAAAACCAAAAAAGAAAAAAAAATCCAAAAGCAAAAACAAAAAGAGAGAGGGGGAAAAAAACCCAAACAAACAAACAAGGCAGAACCAACCTCCACTTGCAAGCAGCAGGCGAGAGCCGCGTTTCTGCCACCCAGAGAGGGGGTCTCAGGCCCCGCGCTGGAGCGCTGGCAGGGGGATCGTCAGGGGGACAGAGGCCGAGTGACGTCCTAGGAGCCACAGAAAGACAAGCGAGACTGCGGCCCCCCGCGCGCGGCTCGGGGCTGGGGCGCCAGAAGTGAGACTGGAGCTAAGTAGAGCGATGCCAAGGAGGAAACAGCAGGCACCCAAGCGGGCGGCAGGTAAGAGATGGCTCCGCTCCGGGCGCCTGGCCCGAGCCCGGCGCACAGCGGCTCGCATGCCCGCCCTCCCGGGCCGGGGCTGGCTGGGACACCACCCCCTGGCGCTTTCAAGAGGGTTAGCTTGCGGGTGCCCTCTTCATCACCCCATGCTGATCTCCCCAATCCTCCCCTCTCCAGACTCCCTCTGGGTGGTGGCAGGGAAGCTGTCCCACCAAACCTTCCTCGTTTAAACTTTTCCTCCCTCCACCCTCTACCCCACCCCTAACTTTTTCTCCCAGTCTGGCTTCTTGCCTCTGGAACCAAAGTCGGATTATGGATTTGGGGTGCAGGGGGAGGAAGATAACCCCCCCACCCTTCTCATCCCTCTGAGAGGTCGGTGCTGGCTTCTGGCCTCCGGGGACAGTGTTTCCAGTGGCTGGGGCTCAGGGCTTGCAAGTGTGAGGTATATCCAAAGCCTGCCTGGGGCTGCAGGATGGCTTTGGGGTTGTGAGCCATGAGGGTGTAGCTTTGGTCACCAAGGTGCAAAAGGCACCCCCGGAAATGAGTGAAGCTTTGGGATGTATTTTTTAAAAGGATTCACAGTTTATAGAAATCTAATTATCTCCTCTCCTTTTCTTAAGGGGGGGGGGGCGTGGTGGAACCCCTCAGAAATTTAAACAGCTTTGGATTTTCTTTGCCAGAGAGAGCACTAGAAACTTTGCGAATTGGCTGCCACTATAGGAGCTGTCCTGTGGAAATCTTTCTTGCAGGGACCCTCACCCTAAAGATCAGAACAGGTTAAGAGATCCCTACTACGATCTTCAGGGTGTTTTGGTTTTTTTTGTTGTTGTTGTTGTTTTTTTTTTTTTTCCTTTTTGCGTTGCATAATTGCCTTTTTAATAGTATGCTGGGGTTTTGTTTCTCGGAATTGTAACAGGAAAGTTCATTTTTCTCCTGCCAGACCCACCCACTGAAAAATCAGCTTTCCACTCGATTGCTAGTTTTGATTTGACATTTGATTGATCACCTGTCATCTCACTGCCTTTGATCTATTCATTCTGATATATATCAATAAATCACTCACCATGGTAACTCCGAGTGCCAGTGACGCAAGCTTTGCCCTCTATATTCAGAGAGAGAAATGCACAATCATTATCTTGTAGGCTTTTAATGTGGGCGTTTTATTTCTTTGTGTCCTTTAGTTGATCAGGGCTTTAGCAAAAAGCTTAAGTTTTGCTGGCTGTCCTGGCCCCTGACGGTCCCCTCTTACTCTGAGCAGCATGGGGAAGAGTGATGTGGAGACTGCAGCTGATTTTATTCTGCTCCAACTTCAGTCAAACATAGGGAGAAGTTACCAGGACATTTGGGTAAACTTTGCAGAGTCACCAAGAAGAAGTGAGTCGGGAATCTGGGGGAAAGTGGCTATGTGTGTGTGTCTGAATGCCCTGGCTGCTAAGTCCATGATCTTCCTTCCTGTGCCTGCTCCGATCCCAAAGAGCAGTACCTGTGCTGCAGAAAATCCAGTTTCCTTTCCTCCTGAGTGCAGAATCACTTCTGGAGCCATGTGTAGGTTGCTTTGAGTTGTCACAAAGCTTCCATTCATGTATTTTCAGTTGTTTCTCTAAGAGCAAAATCATGAAAATATTCTTAGCAACATACACACTTGCAACTTGTCTAGGCAGGGGGGTGTTCTTTTCTCAACTTCAGTTACCTCTTTTGAAAACAATAGCGCTCTTATTTTAACTCAATGCTGCTTTACTATCTGGCCACGTGAGTGTGTGTGGTGGCCTTCAACACTTGGTAAGGGTCAGCCTGCTCCGCCGAATGCTGGCAACCTAAGTTCAAGGGTAGCTGGACCATCAGAGATGGCATCCTTACTGTTTGTTGTCCCCGAAGAGAGCCCTGGGCCAAAGCCCAGTTAGAACGATACTGCCCAGAAAACTACTGTTTGGTTTTGTTTTTACTTCCCCCTCCCTTCCTTCCTTGTAGTTCCAGCAAAGGCCATCAAGAACTAGGCAGCAGTTTAAATTACCAGAATGACTGGACATGTCTCCTTTCACAAGCTCATTACAAAAAGTGCCTTGCTCAGAATTGCTGTACTTTAATTATAATTATCCACTGATCAATGGTGATCCAGGTGTGCAGAAAATAACTCTGTATCACATTAGTTAAATGAGATCCTTTCGTTAAGGGTGGTATCTATTGGTGTTGGCTATTCTCTTTATTGTAGTAGTTGGTGTGTGTGTGTGTGTGTGTGTGTGTGTGTGTGTGTGTGTGTGTGTGTGCCTGCACGTGTGCGGGCTCGAGCTAAAAAGTTGTGACTCTACTTTCAGTTTTCTGGCTGACTGGATTCTTAGTGTCTTTGCAATGTTCCCACGATGCTCTTTATGGCCCCTGGAAGAAACAGGAACCCTTTTTGCTCTGAGCTGGGGTAATTCATTTCGTACACAGTAAGTTCCCCTGCTCCACAGTGTTTATTGGTTCACATATTAATAAGGTGGGTGGTTGTGCACCCCATTGCATGATGTTTCTTCCGCTCATCCGAGGTCGTCGGTGCCTGACTCTGTTTTAGGATGAGTGAAGGAAAGTTAGCTGAGGTTACCATGCAGGGAAGGGGGGGGGGGGGCGCGGGAAGGTGGCCCTCAGCCTGTAGCTGAGCTAGCTTCTCTCACTGCTTAAAATTAAACACGATGCACAACTGTAAGTCATTATTCCTGTGGACTGATGTTGAAAGCTTGATTCCTAGTTTGATTAATGAATAATAGAAGATAGGAAAAAGTCTGGAAGTGACTGAGGGAGGAAGCTCGTCTGGAGCCCTCTTTCTCCAAAGAACTCTTCCGGACTCTGAGGTTTCTTTACATGATTCGATTTAAAGGATGATGTTTCCAGCAATCGGTGGCTGAACTTTCTAATAAATCAGGTTTCTAAGGAAAGCCACAGGGCAATATACTAAGTGATGAAGAACTAGAATCCTTATTTTTTTTTTTTTTTAAGATTCCTCTCACTGCAGAAGGGGGGCTACTTTATGAGGAAGGCAATTCTCTTTAAGTAAATAGCTAAGAGAGAAAATTTCTCTCAGAAACAATAGTGGTCTTCACTTTCTAAAGCTTTACTCTTTAAGGTGCTAGGACTTGGGGCCAGGAAAAAAGTTTAGAAAGCCGCTTTCATACCCGTATATTGTGGAAGTGTGGGTGTGCCTGGCTCACGCTCTTGGTTGTGTGTCTGGCTTACCACTAAAATGCATCCGCTTTTACCTGAAACATCTTCAGGAGTCTGCCTTGGCACTCTTCCCCCTTGTTCATTTTCAGGAAGATAAAAAAGATGGCAAGAAGGCTAAACAAAAAGAAACTGTCTCGCTGTGTTTGCACTTAATAGGATGCGGAGTGCTTGAATTTTTAAAAATTGCAGGCGTGTTCGCTAACATTTCTTCTCCTAACAACCCCAGTTGTGTGGTCCACATAGTCATGTAGTGAGGTTTTATTTCAGCGGTATACTATTATTTTTATAGTAATGCCAGGCAATTGCAATGGGGCATGGAATCTTCTGCAGTCATGTCCCTGTGACTATCTTACACGCTTGTATGTTATATCCCCCTGCCTCTGCTTACCCCAAACCATTTCGTGCTTCTTCCTTTGTAGACTTGTGATAGCTTTTGATAATCCAGTTTTTTTTATTTTCTCCCTTGTGGGGAGTCTGGCAGGAGAGAACATCTCCCTCAATTTATTTTGTTTATTGAATTCGGAGATGAATAATGCAGATTTTGTTTTCATGGATGCCCTTGTGTGGCAGTAAACATTAGACTATTAGCAATCATTACTTAAAAGTTGCAATTTGCACCTTAATAGCACAGGTTATTTACATGGGAAGCGTTCAGCAGGGGCAGTTCTGAACTCTGTGCTGCAGCGGGAAGGAACGGCCTGAGAAGTCTCCTTTTTTATTTCAGGACAGTGTTGATTCTGGGTTGATGGGTGAAGTCCCAAAGATCTCAGCTTAACTGAATGGGGGCAGGAGCCAGTGGCTGCAAGTAAAGTGTGCCCTTAATTTACTCACAAGCAGGACCCGGGCTGTTTCTGGATCCTGATTTTTCTCTCTTTGCTTAAACATCCTTCAGAAAAGCTAGTTTACGTCTTAAACATTACATTCCCCATGCTGTAGGTCTCTTTGCTTCCCAGAATGGTATGGTTTTAAGACTCGTGGATACACACTGATACACACACACACACACACACACACACACACACACACACATACGCGCGCGCGCACACACATGCTCACGTAAGCTCACACCAGCCCACAGGGCTTCAGCAACAGGAGCTTTTACCTATTCTTGCTGTTTAAAGTAGATCTCAGGCTACAGAGGCTGGGTACCTAAGAATGCCTTTGCCCTTACTGTGTTTTGGGTCAGAATCGATTCCTCCTGTGGTCCTTTCTCAGCTCCTCCCCCCTTTCCCCCTGCCCCCCCTCCCCGCCCCCTGTCCCCTGCTCTCCTTCCCCAGCCTCTGGGCTCACCCTTAAAGACTCAGATTGAATAGGACATTTCAAAAGTGCATTTGTTTTAGGCATTTATTGATTTCATTTTTAATCTGCCATATCAGGACATAATATATTAACCGTAATCAGAAGATTGCAAGTGGCAGGGAAGGCGAGGGTGCTGGGGGAACTTTTCAACAGTGAAATCTCTGAGGTTTGTTTGGGAGTTGGGGGGGTGGATTTAGATGCTTGAGGCACCTTTGGGGAAAGTAAAAATGTTGCTCAGAAGTACTTGACTGTTCTTTTTCTTCCACTTTGTGTTTCCTATATTTTCCAGCCAACTCAGTTCTTGCTGCATTTGGAGAAACTTCACGCTGCATAGATACCTCCTAAGAGTCTCTAGATTTGCTGTCCCCCCCCCCCAAGTTTCTTAACCGTTGTCACATTCTCCAGCAGAGGAGCAGGCTTTCTCTCATCCCTTCTGGCTTCCCACTTTTTGGGGGATCTTCAGGGGAGTCTCTCCAACTAGATAACAGCTAGGTTTGTCTGTGTTGGTGTGTTTCTCTTCCCAAGGCTTGGGAATACCGTTCTTTGTTGGGCATGTCTTAGAGGGAGAATTGAACAGGAATTATTTAAGGCCTCAGTGATATAGCATCTGCCCATCCCTGCAATCAAGCTTAGGAAAATCAGCCTGGGGGGGGGGGAACAAATAAATAAAAAAACCCGGGTTCTGTTCCTTTTTGCATTAGTTCTGAGAGTTTAACATCCAAAGTGCAGCTTCTCCTCCAAGTGTGTGGAGCACCCCGGGCCCTTAGCTATGCTTTGGGAAGACACTGTAGAAGAAGCATCTGTACCTGCCCAGATTTCCCTTTAAAAAACAAGACCAACCTACCAAGTTCTGTATTAAGACAAGGCATATGCAGAGTGTCATTTTCATTGGATGCAAAGTCAGTTGGAAATACATTAAACTAACAGAGGATGTCTTGCATCGCTTCCTCGAAGCGGTGCTTTTTCATTACATATTTAATTACAATCAAATTGAACGACTTTTAGGGAAAAAATATCACAGTGGTATTAAAAGATGCTTGGCACACAAATAAATGTATTGCTTCTCAGGTTGAGAGCACTGTGTATTTTTATTTCTTTGAGTGGAATTTATTTTAATTTTTGAATATTGTGACGAAAATGGGATTACTTTTATTATGGTCTTTAATCAGATTCCACCTTAGGTTCCACTAACACTGGGAGAGAATCCCGTAGCTATTTTTTTTTTTTTCAGTAATTTGCAACAATTGGTGTTATTTAAAAAAAAAAAAAGTCCACTGCCTTACATTTCAGAAGTTCTGTTTAATGTTAGAGGGTTGAGGATGACCTTTGACAGGCAGCTGGTCAGTCCTGAAAGACCTTAGTCGCTCCACCCACAGTGAGAAACTCACCTTCTTAGGAGTGCTGGCTTGATTATCTGGATAAGATGCATTAAGAGGGGGGGAAAAAAGCAAACAACAACGAAACACTGTATGTTGACAAGATTATCTCCAAAAGCACTGTTTTTCTACACTTAGAATTTCACACACAGAGACCTTTTGAATCACTTTTGAACTGCTCATCTTGGGACGCCCCCACCCCCAAGCGCAGGCATGGTTGGGCTCCGAGTAAACAGCACCCCTGTGCACGAACAGGTCTTGTCTCTAAGTGAGACATTCATCAAGGTCATCTTTAGCTGTGGCTGTGTTCCCACCACTCACTTTTGTCCGAGGGGTCCTTACCAGGCGCTACGCACTCAGACCCAGTCGGGAGAATGGCTGGGCGGCAAGTACGAGCTGCTGATCCATTTGTTTCCAAAGTAAACTCTACAAATTTGATGACTAAATGATGCAGACATCTCTGAAAATCATTAACATGATGGCGGTTTGGAATTTCCAGTCCTTGCCTCTCTCAGTCTTCCGCACTCTCTATATGGGGGGCGGGGCGAGAAATGCCCCCCCCCCTGAGTATTCTAAAATATCCCAAGGTGCTCAAGTCATTCTTAAAATTATTTGAAATTGTAGAAATTAATATGCAAGAGACCCGGTTTACTAAGCCTATTAATAATATATACCAGTTCTGTTTAGCTTTGCTGAGCAACAAGGCAATGTACAACGCAGAAGTTTTAGTGCTAATGAGCTCAGGGAAATTACACAGGAAAAAAAATTTTTACCTGGATCAGATTTGAAAGCATTTGCTTTGAATTCTGGTTGTAAATGAGAGTTCTCTTTTAACCCTCCTTG
The DNA here is from genome assembly GCF_903995435.1 of Acomys russatus. Taxonomy (NCBI): domain Eukaryota; kingdom Metazoa; phylum Chordata; class Mammalia; order Rodentia; family Muridae; genus Acomys; species Acomys russatus. The sequence goes on from NC_067140.1 coordinate 19,088,304, forward strand.
CTTTAAAAACAAAACAAAACAAAATTCAGTGCCCTCATACCGACTGTCTGAATCAGCAGCAGTGTCTAATATTTTATATTCCTCTACGGATGTACACAGACATTAGGACACCCAAGTGCACATCCCCTCTCAGATAACCAAATGTGGGCATGGACACCCAAGCGAAGCCACGGAGAAACTGGGACAGCCAGTCAGCTCCGGGTCTGGGTCTGAGGTGAAAACTTCAGTGGTCTGTGAGGGAACATCATGGCTGGGTACCGGTTCCTCTCCTTGTGAATGACAAGCCCTGATGCCAGAAGGCTTTTAAAGCAGGTTTCTATCTCTCCTGCGAAGCCTGCTTTAATTAGGAAGCTACAGTGTCCGTTTCAGCTACAGGAAAGGCCCTGTGCTTCCACGAAGATACCAGACACTAGGGTGGGATTAAAAAAAAAAAAAAAAAAACCAGAAACAAACACACAAACGCAAGGAAAGCACCTAGCGATTTCTGTTAGTACAAAAATTAAGATCAGCGAGCTAAATAGTAAAGTGCTTTCAGAGTGGAGTGAGTAACAACCGCCGCCCGAGCCTCCTTAAAGCCGCATCGGAGCCATTTCTGTGGCGATTATAGTTTCGCTATTAAGGTGAGAGAAAGCAGTTATTGTTTCTAGGGAAAATAGTTAGGAAAGGCAAGATGAGATTTAAGAAAGAAAGAAGACGTGGCAGCTGCCGCTCTGCTTCTTGTAGATTTCCGAGAAACATCCCTGGTGCTGCGCGGTGTCGTGGAAGACTCCACGGAATCCGGAGATACAGAAATGAGACAGAGGGTCAAGGTTGTCCACGGGGGATAAACGGCTTCTGTAAGCAAGAGCCACAGCAGATAAATATTTCTGTACAAACTGCGTGGGGCTTACTTTAAATCACTTCAATTTATCAGATCTTTGGAATTTTCTGTGTATTTAGGAGTCTTCCTTCTTACCCTCCAGGGAGACGTGAATAGTTGTTGGGCTAAGGCAATGCCGTAGAGAAGAATTAAATCTACTCTGTTCGCCGTGCTGCTCGGTGGAGGAGAGATGGCAGAATAAAAGCCCTCGGTGTGTTTTACATCGGCGTTGCCTCTGGCTATTTTCCTTTTATTAGAAAGTTGGGTGCATCGCCTTGCGCATCTTCTCAGTGTTCCTCTTGGCGTTTGATTTTTCAAACGTGGATGGGGTGGTGGAGGAGGAGGAAACGACTGGGTTCCGCGGGTTGCCTTGTTAACCCCACGATCAGATCTCCAGGTCTGTTTCCTATGTGCCGGTTAACTTGGTAGCCAGCTCACATTTCTGCCTCCACTTGCTAATACATAAAATGGGCACAGTCCTAGACTTACTTAAATCCCAAGCTTGCTGAAAATATTATATATAAGCACGGGCTGCTGGGAAGGTGCTCAGAAACTACTGGTACCAGGTGGATTTGAGCAAATAAGAGAGTCTCCTTGATCTACACAGCCAGGCCAGGGAATATTATGCAGGAAGGAAGATGATTCTCTAGGGATCCGAAGAAATTAGACATGGCTGTTTTTAAAGGATTTCATTTTCAGTTGTGTGCACGTGCGTAGTGGAGAGCGTAGGTGCACACGCTAAAGAACGCCGGTGCCTGAGAAGGTACTGTGTGTCCTGGAGCTGGAGTTAGAGGCAGTTGTGAGTCACCAGTGTGGGTGCTGGAACAATGTTCAGGCCCGCTGCAAGAGCAGAGTACTCCAGTAACGGCGGAACTGTGTCTCCAGCCCTGGCACATGGGGGACTTTGTAACCGGGAGTTCAGGGGCTACAAGAGATAGCTCACGGGTTAAGAGCATAGGCAGAACTGGGTTCCCAGCACCTGCATCAGGCTGCTCAAAACTGCCTGAATACCCACCCCTGGGCACCCCAGTGCCTCTGCCTCCACCCCAGGGCACGTGTACAACCATGCATCTCTCTCTCTCTCTCTCTCTCACACACACACACACACACACACACACACACACAGCCACATAACAAATAACTTTTTAAAATGTAAAAACTGGAACTCCAGTGGCTGGTAGATCTTAGCCTAAGGTGCATGCGTTCATGCTGGTCTACTTAGAACTCAGCACCAGCTCACAAAAAAATACATATTTCCTAAGGAACACAATCTGTTATAGGTTCAACCATGACTAAGGAAGTGACGTCATCTGCCACCTCATGAGTCCCTAGGTGATGTACCACGTGCTTCCTATATCACCCTCCATTCGCTTAAACAGACACTGAGGTTTGAATTCCTGCTACAAGCTGGATCTTGTCCCGGTAGCTGGGATTTAGGGGGTGAGTAGGATGTGCTCCATCCCTGAAAACATGTGCTCTAGTTCAGGGAGGCCGAAGAACATACAAATAAATTCACACAGAAGAAAATAATTTTTCATGAAAGAACTAATTTACACACACACACACAAAAAGTGCTCTGCGACGCTATCTGGACTGTGAGCGTGAAGTCACACAAGTAGGAGCTGGAATGGCGTGCATGGGATAGCCATGAGGTGCCTTGTAGAGGAGGGGAGGGATAGGGAGGGAGCAAAGTCTCTTTACTTACAAGTTCTCATAGACCGGAAGTCACTATAGTCCCTGTCCCCTGGCCAGGATCTACCTGACCTAGGTTAAGCCACAGCCTAACTGGAGTGGAAAGCCAGCTCCCTGCACTTCTGGGACCCCTGCAGTCCATCTACTGTGAAAGCCTAAGTAGAAGAGACACAGGGAGATATCAAAGACGGGGCCTTACCTCCTCCTCATCTTCCCTTCACCTGAGGTGACAGTTATACACAGGAAAGGGGAAGTCAAGAGCATTGACCGAAAATCCTGTCTTTACTGGTATCGCTGAGTCGCATCTCCAGGTCAACCACTGCCACACACATGGAGGGCTCTTTCCTTAGCATTCGTCCTAGTGTGTGATCCTGCACGCATGCGGAGGAGGGCTCTTTCCTCAGCATTCGTCCTAGTGTGTGATCCCACACGCATGTACTCTTCATGCCTGTGCTGACTAGAACCCAATGCCATACATGACTCTCAGTGCTAACAGTGGCAGCAGGTAAAGAAAACTCCCTGCCCTCATTCAAATGTTATTCCTGAGAGCGAAACCTGGAAGCTAAGGTGCGGCCTGATGTTGACTAGCTGGGCACAGAGCGAGCGTTTGCATTCCTCCCAGGCAGAAGAAGCAGTGAGTGACATGGGCCTGAGGCCACAGCCATGCATGTATGTCTGAACAATATAATGCCTAGGAGGTCACAGTGCTACACTGGCATGGATAGGGAAGGCCGACAAGAAAGGAGACAGGCGAGAGCTGAGGAGGCAGCAGGTCACAATTTCCTTGCACGAGAAATGGGAGTCTGTTGGAGGTCTTCCAGCAGAGAAGGGAGGTGATCTGACTCTGGTGCGTGCATCTGAGAGTTGGTACTCTTCATCCTCCAGGCTTTGCTGGCCAGAGCACCTGGGGAGAAGCATACATGCCTGCCTCTGTGTTCTCTATGGGGAGAAGCCTTGGGGTTGGGGTCATGTCATTGCGTTGGTGGCAGCTGTACAGGGCCAACCAAACCTGGGGTGCAATGGCAGGTCTCAGGCAGCTGTTCGCTCTGTTAATGAAGACATTTCACATAGCAGCTGCGAGGGCTAGGTATAATGATATAGGTCGTCTTCTTGGTGCAGGCTCAGTGCTTATGTATCTTCTGAAGTAAGCCAGCCTCCTCTGCCCTTCACCCTCCTCTCTATCTATCCTCCTCTGCCTCCTTCTCTTCCTCCCCTTCTCGGATTCTGTCTCTTTTTCCTTTGACATTTTCCTTGTTCCTCACTTCCTCTTTCGCCCCTTCTCTTACTTATTCTTCCTCATCTTTTTTCCTCTTCCCTTTCCTCTTCCTCTTTTTCCTCCTTCTCTTTGTGCTCTTATTTCTCCGTTTCTTTCTCCTTTTGTAGGGATTGTGGGATAAATACAGGCAGCTGACGTAGGCACTAAATAAGTACGTCTGAAGAACAAGTAACAAGTATCTGTGGAAAACCGTACATACTTTAGTGGTGTGCAGCTTTGATCTCTGTCCCAGCTGTAGCTTGTTTCTGTGTTATTTAGAAAGCATTAAAGACAAGCAACTGCTTTGCCTAATAAACACGTATTTTGTCCACCATGGTTTCTCCTGCCCATTGTGCAAAAGCAGTAGTGGCCCTGCTTGTAATCGTTGAAACTGTCTGATAAGGATGCTTGCTCAGGTGGAGATTTCTAGACCCTGTGATTCAGCTAGATCATGGGTGGAGTGTGGAAGACAGGTGACGGGCGGGGAAGGGATGGAGTAGCCTCACATCTGACCCCTGAGGCTTAGCATCTACACACCTGCTCTCTAGGTGCCTTGCTGGCACAGCCCCAGATGCTCCCAGCTCCCCAGGACTTGTCAGCTTTGCCCATCTTCCACTAGGGATCTGTTACTCGTCCCCCAGGGCCCAGCACTGCAATGCTTAGGTGTTGTTAAACTAATGGGAGAAGGCTACAGGCTGTTTCCTGGTTATGACTTCTTCACTTTTTAATTGTCACCTCCAGGTAAGTGCTTGAGAAGAGAAAGAAAGCTCTCTGTGTAAGTCTCTCCTAAGACACAGATATTGAGGTACCAGAGAACACAGAGATGTGTTTACATGCCTTATGACCTTACTTCACAGCTTTGATTAAAAGTTTCTCTGTGGTAGGTACTGTGTTAGGAAGGCTCTGGAACTAGAGCCTTGACGCAAACTGACAGAGGGCCTGGCTTCTTGGAGCCTGGGACTTTTGTGAGGATAGGTATGGGATTAGCCAGGCCATCCATCCTATGGTGTGGAATCATGAACTTCGCAGTGAGGAAACTGGAAAGAGGGTGAGGGTTTGAATAATGGGGTGGGGTGAGCCGTTTTTGACTAATATGTCAAGAAGCGGCTCTCTGCATGTAAGGGTCTAGACTGAAGTGGCCACTGGAGAGATGGATCCCAATGGGGAGGATGCTGCCAGACACAGAACAAAGCCCAGGACCAGCATCTTTCTGGGAACAAGAGGAAGAGCCTGGGTGGGCCAGCAGGGAGCCAGATTCCCTCTTGTGGTGGAGTCTTTGGAAGGGCAGGCGAAGGAAAACGAAAAAGGCAAGACCCGAAACACACAAGGTCATTCTCTCTGCTTCGCTGTTCACTGAGCAGCAATATGACCACCTGGGAGCCCCCTGAATCATCAACTGGGTTGAGAGCTTGTGGTGACATAGACTAGATGATGGTGAAGGAGACAGAGACTGGTCCAACAGAAGACAGCAGGGCCACAGATGTGGAGGGGCGAAGGAAAGATGAGTCTATACCGCAGGCTGCTTGTGCGGAGTAGGTTGGTTTATTTCATTAATCTTGATTCTCTCCTGTTTACTTATGAGGGTAGTGGTGAAAATGGCCATTCTGTAGTTTCCAGAGTCAACGTGGGGAGCAAGGACAAAATGTTTGGAGCATTTCTTCCAGAATTGACTGTGCAGGGAGGGGCACCACCCTTCTCCAAGCCTGTTTCCTTGGGCCCTGGAAGTGCATCCTCCTCTGCCTGCTCCTCCAGAGCCAGATGGTAAAGTGCAGGAGCATGGGCAGATCACAGAGTCAGGCTGGCATGGGCTCCATTCCCCACCATGGGCCACATCTTGGCTGCATCACGTCAGGCACCTTTTTCTTCCAGAGTTTAGTTTCCTCATTAGCAACACAGACTGAATAAAATGATTCATCTCATTGGGATTTTATGAGCATTAATTGAGATTAATCAGATCATATGCTTAACACAGAGCCCTGTACATGGTGGTCAATAAATTTGAGCCGTAACATTAACAAGGTAATGATCTGACCCAGGCCTCAATTTCTCTATTGGCAGAGCGAGGGTAATAAAGCCTACTCTTCGGACAGTTGGGAGAAGTGAAGCTGTAATATTAGCGAGGCACTTGGAACAGCACCTTGTACACAGTAAGCACTCAATAAATGTTAAATCACCAAACCATCATGGTGATTCTGACCTTGAGGTGGGCAGACATTATGTCCTGTTGCTTTTGTGTATGTAAGACACAACACACAGTCGGGACCTAATCTCTTTGTTTGCAAAGTGAGTAACTGTGACTTCATTATTAGGAGTGAACAGTAGGAGATGAAGTTATAAACTCCAGCTCAAGCAGAGGTCACACCATTGGAAAGTTTAGACAGCTAGCTCCTCTGTGCAAGTTGATCAGGGTTTCCCACAGCCGTGGCTGGGATCTTAATTTTAAGTGTCAACTTGCTACAACTCAGAATCACCCGCTAAGACAGCCTCGGTTGAGGAATTGTCTGGATTGGGTTGGTCTGTGAGGGATTGCCTAGACTATTGCTACAGGGAGACCCAGCCCACTGTGGGTGGCACCAGCCCCTAGGTAGGAGCCCTAAACTGTGTAGGACAGGAGAAATCTAGATGAAAGTAAGTAGGCAGTGCAGGAGCATCTGTTTCTTTCTGCTTTTTACTGAGTCTATAGCGTAACTAGATGACCCAAATGCTGCTATAACTTCCCTGCAGTGATAGAGACTGTGGCCTGGAATTAGAAGTCAAATAAACCATTTTTCTCCTAAACTGCTTCTGCACAGCACCAGAGCTAAAACTAGGAAGCAAGCCCACTGTGGACTACGATTTAACCCACAGTAATCCTGCCTGGGAGTGGCATACCATTGGTGATAGTTTTAAGGTCACTAAGTAACTCAGTGGTAACGGTGTCCCCCTCTCAATGACACCTCAATCTCCCATTACATCTAGAAGAAAGACCCACTTTGGTATCCCACCTCTCCCCTCCCTGTTTATCAGAAAGAGTAGACCTCAGAGTTAGCAAGAAACAGCTCCCAGTGAAAATATGACATTATAATCTGAGGTTTTCAATATCCAGTGGCCACCAATTGATGACAAATGCTACCAATTTGCATCGACTGTGACTGGTAAATGGCATTACCATCTTGTGTTAAAGTGAAACTGTTTAAAATAAAAAAGAATAAGACTTCAAAGGAGCATAAAAAGAAATTCCCATTGGTCGGTTGATATGCGAGAGCACCATCAGTGTCAGGGCGTGGGCAGAGCAAGGGACTCCATGGAGCCAGCTGGGAGGAAGGGCTGCCAAGTCTCAGCCAGGCCCAGAAGCTGCCAGAGAGAGGCCTTCTTCAAAACTTCAAAACACTTTGGAAACCGGAAGGAACTCCCCCACCCCCATCCCCTCCAGGATATCAGAAGGAAATTTGAGAATGTCTTGGCTCTTACCAGAGGCTTTGAAAATATGCAGTGTCTGGTGGCTGGACTAGAGAGAGGTTCTCAACCTTTCTTGGGAGTGATCCTCACATGGAGACCTGGTGAAAATGCAGATTTTCAGACTGCCAGGTTAGAGTCAGGAATTCTGACGACGTGGGATGGGAGGATGTCCTGGGCATGGGAGTCGACATCCACTATGGCTTTGAATTACAGGATATAGGATATGTGTCTGTATGTATAATACATGGTTGCTATAAACATGTAATATTATAGAAATATATATATTAATGTTTCAGACATACATGAATATATAATATGCAAATATATGATTGTCATGCACCATAATAAAAGCATAATATGCAAATCTATAAAGTATACCTATACAATTTTTATCCTCTTTTGCCTCCTTTGTATGTGCTTGTGTGTGTGTGTGTGCTTGTATATGTGTGTGTGTGAGAGAAAGAGAGAGAGAGAGAGAGAGACAGACAGACAGACACAGAGAGACAGAGAGAGGATAGTCATTGTTGTCATTGTCTTTCCCTCACTCTCTCTATGCTGTAGCAATTATGTTTTTAGAATCATCAGTGGACACTGTTCTAACAGCCAAATGCATCATTTATGCAGTTTGTCTGCCTGGCCACAGGACCAAACATCAGAACCCAGGGAACAACTCAGTTAACAAGTGAAGCTAAGTGCTGAGGCATAACTCGGTGCTGGGCCTAGCATGGTTAAGACCTGAGGATCCATCCGCAGCGTCTCTCACACATGCATGCACGCGCGTGCGCACACACACACACACACACACACACACATACACACGTGGGTGGAGGAAAGACAAGCTATGTAAAGAGGGCTCTGGCTGCTTAGCGTCTGCTAGCCACCCAGATACCAAATGAGAAAGGATATCTGTGCATAGCACAATTTCTTTCACTTTCTGAAGTTTTGAGGCAACTTTCTTGTTACCGTTTGTATATTTCAATTAGTCCTCTTTCAACCATATGCCGTTTTCCATCATTCTTCCTAGAAACTGGACTTATAAGTCCCCTTTAGGTTGCAATATATAATTATATTAAATATAATATATTTAATGTAAGTATATGAGATATAATTATGGGTTGTAATGCCTGACACCCACTAGTGGAAGCAACACAGATTACGATGATGGCTACGAACATGACACTGGGCATATCTGTCGTTGTCACAGGAGCTGTCTGTGACACTGATGACATTTAGACACCATTCAAGCGTATGACTATATGAGAGACATATAGTGGCTCACGTGGAGTCTCTTCAAAACCACGTTCTAAGAATGGAAACTGTTGGCATGTCCACCCATTGAGTAGATGTCCACTGCTGCAGTTACACACAGCTTGCCTAAGACCACTGAGCATTCAGGCAGGATATGAACCTGCCCCCTTGCCTATGAAGAGGCCAGGTGCTCAGGTTCTGTTTTGAAGAAAGCTAATGAAAAAAAAAATGTTTTTTTTTTTTTCTAAATATTCAGTATTGAACCTGTAACAGTTACAATTTTAAAGGAATTTTTAAAAACCTGCTCTGGATTCTGAATGGAGAGCTCAGTGGGTGAAGTGCTCCCTGCAGAAGCATGATGAGCAGAGTTCAGTTCCTGGCTCCCACTTAAAGAGCCAGGCACAGTAATGCACACTTGTAACCCCAGTGTTGGGGAGACAGAGACGGCCTGTCACATCAGCAATCTTCAGGTTCCAGGTCCCAAAGCACAAAGAGGACAGTACCCAAAAAACACATCTACAGTTGATATGCGACCTTCATATGTGCATATTCACCTACAGCCATATGCTTGCACCCAGCACACATGCACACTCACACGTACATACACCCAGAATAAAGATGAAATCTCTCCCAGTTTCTACAATATACTTTGTCGGTCTACTGACGTTTAATTACAACAAAAGTGGAAAAGCCCATGAACTAGCCTGTCTGGCTGCCTCACAGAGGGTCACTGCCCACTGCCCATTGCCCACCTGCAGAAGTGAGGAGCCACTGCTTAGATAGCCCTCAGGAATCTCTGGCATGCTTGATGGCTCTTTCTGGCCATCAAAAATATGGACCCCGTGTGATAACGTGGCCCTGTTATTTATTTTACAAATGATAAGCCACTACCCTCACAAACACCAACTTCCAAGTTCCTCAGGATATTCAGGGCCAAGCCGAGGAAAGAAATCTCTTCTTACTTGTCGTCACCATTTAAATGAGTACTCGGAGTAATGGGAGCAGGGGTGATGGCAAAACTAGGGGATCTGACGTATCTCACAGGGAGAGCATTACCTAGGGCAGAAATAGTGGTGGGGTCCTCTTTTAAAGATCAGCAAGCGCTTTCAGTTATTGTTCAACAGAAGAGTTTTTGTTGACTTTGTTTACAATTTATGTGAATTTTTTTTCATGGCTGTCATTTGAAAGCAAACCATTGTAACAGTTTCAGTTTGGCAAGGCACCCAGGCATCGTGAGTTTGGGGGTTACTCTGATGAGAAACTGGGTGCAGCTCATCAGCCTGTTTTACTGTCCTTAGCACTAACTCCTTCTACACTGGTATCGAGCAGTGATTGTCCACTGGACAGAATAGAAGAAAGGAAGAACTCTCCCCCAATAAGACAGTTCCACGGAGGGTGGCTCACACTTGAAATCCCAGCTCTTTGGAGACTTGGGCTATACAGAGCCTGGGCTATACAGTAAGCTAGCCTGAGCAACAGTAATGAATCCTGTCTCAAACAAGTTAGCAATACAAAATAATAATAATAATAATAATAATGTGGGATAATGTCACTTGATTGGCTAATATCAGGTATAACAGAATGGTGTTTTTAATGAAACTAAACCCTCTTTGGGCACCAGCTTGCATACCTATGACTCTGCCTCTGAGCAGCAACTCTTGATGCCTAGCAAGCCTTCAACAAGTACGCCTCTTCCCTCTCCTCAGAGACACACAGTGTTAAGAATTTGGAGTGGGTATTTTCCATTAGTTATCATTTTAGCTACATCTGTATGTAGCTAGGAACATTGTTTTGTATGTATGTTTAAACATTAGTATAAATAATTTCACATATAATTTTGCAAATGTTTTAACTCTATTTTTAGTGCTCTACTAAAATGTGTATATAGCAAGGGGGACAGTTTATTCCTATCTATAGATCTTATAGTGTTCCATCATAATAATGTATATTTTATTCATTTATCAGCTCCTCTGTAAATAGACACTTAGCATGTTTCACTTTTCTCACTCTTACACATGATCTTTTATTGAATATACTTGGGTTTTTTTTAAATTATAATTGTCACATAAGTAATTTATGTAGAGAAAAAGAGCTGTGAGAATTTTTACCAAATTTAGCGAGGGAATAAGTTGAGAAAAATAAATGTTATTGAAACATCTCCTATTTTGTGCTGGCTGAATTCTCCTTGAAGCAAGTGAGCTGTATTCAAACGCACTGTTTCAGAATCGCAGTCAGCACAGTGACTATAAATAAGGCCAACCTGGGCTACATGAACAGACCCTGAACAGAAAAACAAAAACAAAACAACAACACCCCCCCCAAAAAAAAACCAAAAACAAAACAACAACAACAACAACAAAACAAACAAACAAAACAAAAGCCCCAGCCCAGTGTGAAGTGAGTCAGCTAGCGATAACTCAAGTCTCGTGCTCATCCAGAAAACTGTTGATAGCTGCCTTGAGGTGTGGCGGGGGCATGGAGACAAAGGCAAAGAAGAAACTGGTACCATAAAAGACATGGCTTGTTCTCAGAGTTTGTATGAGCTGGTCTGAGCAACTGAGTCCAAGGCCTGTCCAGCTGCTCCTGAGGTACCAATTCTTCCCGAGTGGGCAGAGAGGGCAACTCTGGATTGTGATGAAGAGCATTCAAAGTGGCCAAACTTCAGTGGTAGTCAGTATAGGGCACTTAACCAGGTCCTGGCTTTGAAGCAGAAATAGGAGCCAAGGGTGGTGGTTCATCCCATAGTCTCGGCTCATGAGGGAGCAGTGAGAGGATCAAGAGTTTAAAGTCACTCTCAGGCACTCAGTGGCTTGGAGGCCAGCCTGGCTACCTGAGGCCTTGTATTAGAAAATATGTGGAAACACGGGAGCTGGCATCAGAGTTCATTGGTGAAATGTGCTTTGCCACCATACTGACCTGAATTTAATCTCGAGGATTTAAAAAAAGGACACAATCAACTCCTGGAAGTTATCCTCTGACTGTCACATATGTTGTGTGGCATGTGAGACACACACACACACACACACACACACACACACACACACACACACACACACACACGAAGTAACAGGGGGAAATGGAAAGAAAGAGCATAGATCCGCAGGTTGAGAAGACTTGTGTGACTCTGGATGGTTTCTATGGTTTAAGCCAGCATCACCCTTAGAACATGTCAAAATATGTGCATGTGAGCTGGGGCATGTGAGCTGGGTATCATCCATTGCTTCCCATGTTATAAGTTGGGCTGCTGTGTACTAGTGTGCCCTTAGGGTATGTGTATGTGTGTATGTGTGTGTGTGTGTGTGTATGTGCTTAGTGTGTGTATGTGTATATGTGCTTAGTGTGTGTGTGTGTGCATGTGTGTGTGTTATAAGCATGAGCTGTGCAAGGGCATGTATTAGTTGTGCTAATCATGTAGCTATAGCTGGGTAGGATAAATTTTGTTTTGTGTGTGTCTTTGTGGGAGAGCTTTATTTTTACGTGACCATTTACTTATTTATTGAAGTGCTGTGTTCATGTGGTGTATTTGTGTATATACTTCTATATGGGTTTGTGTGGACATGCATGCCAGTCTACATACCTGTGAGCACATGAGGAAGCCAGAAGTGGATGTCAAGTACCACGCTCTATGACTTTTCACAGTATTTTGTTTTGAGGCAGCATCTCTCACTTACCTTGGATCTCACTGAACGGCTACACAGGTTGGCAAAGGAGCACCTAGGATCCTTTCAGCTCTCAGAGCTGGGGTCACAGGTACACACTGCCATGCCTGTCTTTTTCGGGGGGGGGGGCTTGGGATCCGAATTCAGACCCTGATGCCTGTGCAGCAAGCGTTTCCCTCACAGAAGCACCTCCCCAGTCCTGACTTGAACTTTTTAACTAACAAGATTTGTATTTGTAGAGCACATAGAGCACCCAATCCTCCTGTGACTGAGTCAGCGATGAAAGCGTGGTGGGGTCTCCTGAACATTGCCCCACGAACACAGAGCCATGCTTACAGTGCATCTGCCTTGTAAGGCACACCCATCTCCCGGTGATGGCCCTGCAGTGAGAAGAAAACAGAGCCATAGCCATACATGCTCCTCGGCTGGAGAAGCCAGTCCTAGATGGGAAATGTGTAAGAGCCAGAGAGTTCTAGAAAGTGACCTTCATATACATTTTCTATCTTCTTGTCTGTCTTCCTCCCTAGACAATGTTCTGCGTTATGTCAGGAGTCAGATTGCAGAACACAGGGTATTTTGATCAAACATATGAATGAATGGATGGATGGATGGATGGATAGATGGATGGATGGATGGAGGAATGAATGAATGAATGAATGAATGAATGAATGAATGAATGAATGAATGAGAGAGTGAATGAGTACTCATCCCATTTGGGGTCTTGAGACCATTTGTCTCTGCTTCCTGATTGTGCCCACCAGACTGACTGAGGCAGGCTCTCACAGGATGCTGTTGACAGATGACTGGGCACACACAAATGTTCCCTTATCTTAGGAGCAGGTTGGCAATCATAAGACCGTGTCTTCCCGCTGGGGATTTTATTCTTCCTCCATGGGTCTCCCAGGAGCACCCAACTGCTGTCCCTTTGGTTTAATTATTGATCTCGGGATCAGTGTGTCAGTCCTGCTGTTTACTGTCAGGCTGCAGGCACAGATGGAGAAATAAAGAAGTGAAGGGGGATGTCTCTGCAACCTCGGTATGGAAATTTCCCCCAAGACGTCGATTTTTTTTTTCTTCAGGAGAGGTGAATGGAAGGTGGAAAAGTTGGGGAATGAGTTTTCCAACTCGCCAGGCCCATAAACCAGCAGAATTGTTGCTGCACCCATAAATGTTTAATCAGTTTTATCATCCTGTGAGTAAGGTTAAACAAATGTGAGTCCTTTGAGGAATTATTTACTGGAAGCAAAGTTACAGCATTAACATCTGTGTTTCCAATCACTTAGATGGGGAATGCGTCAAATAAATCACAGGCAAGACCCACAAAATAACCTCTATATTATCATCTCCGGAGAAGAACACAACCCAGTCTCTCTCTCTCTCTCTCTCTCTCTCTCTCTCTCTCTCTCTCTCTCTCTCTCTCTCTCTCTCCATTTCATTATCAATAAAGAATAAGCTTTCACTTTTTTTTTGGATTATTTTTGCTGGCAGTTACTGTAAAAACATCCACACTAGAAGGACTGGAAAAAAATCTCTCTTGGGATCCTGGTTGTTTAAGTCACCACTCTCATTTGGGAATAGGCTAACGGTTCCAACATATAATGTCCATAGAATGTAGCCTCATAAATTTATTTTTTTTTCACAGTGATGTCATGGGGAGAGTGACCTGGAGTTTGTAAGCGTTCCCTGCTTGGTGCATTCCCAGGGGCAGCATAACATTCTAGGTAGTGTTTTATGCACTCTAATTAAAATATAAGGCAGTCTTGCATTTCCTGTGGGCTGACCAGGAGCAGAACATGGAGATGTTTTTAAACTTGCAACAGTGTGCCATTGAGGTTTTTGGTCGGGTTTTCCTTTCTTTTTAAAAAGACACTGATGTGATTCTTCATTTTAGACCTCAGTCCTAGAGTCTCCACTCCACAGGAGATGTCTGTGCTTTGGTTAGGTACTGAAGTCCAGAACAGTACTTCAACAAATAAGACAATTGCAAACACTTGTAGCTGCAATTTGAATTTTTTAACTTGCATGTGTGTGGTGCACATATGTGTGTGGCTATGTCCACTTACATTCAGAGGCCAGAGGAAGACGTCCAATGTCATCTCTTGTCCTTCACCTTATAATTTTAAGACAGGTTCTCTCACTGAACCTGGGGCTCTCATTAGTTTGGCCAAGGTGCCTGGCAAGGATTGACATGTCTCCATCTGCCAATTCTGGCTTTACAAACAGGCTTTCCCATGCCGGTCTTTTACATAGAGGTTGGAGATTTGAACTCAAGTCCCCTTGCTGTCATAGCAAGCACTCTTACCCACTGAGCCATCTCCTCGGCCCTGCAGTTTGAACTTCGTGCACATACTTTAAGCCTATAATGAAGACAATAAATTGAGAAAATTAATGGGGAATCTTTCCCTCCCCAAGATAAAATAGTAGCAAGGGGAACTTACAGCTTTCTTTACTGAAAGAAAAAATTAAATGAAAATGATGGGAAGCACTGTCTATAGTTTCCTCAATCAAAAAACAAACAAACAAACAAACAAACATCTGTGACACATCATGGACTCAACAAACCGGTTTGTGTATCGAGATGTTTTATTTTTCTAGGCTGGAAAAGCACATGGTAGAAATAAAAGACCTTTACTTCCAGAAGCACAAAGGCTGGTCTTAGGGCTGAAACTTGCCAAGTAAAAAGTAGATGCTGAGTGTAGATCTTCCTGGGAGCCAACACCATCCAAAGCAGGAGAAAAAAAAAATGGAAGCTTCAAGTGAGAAAGAAGGATGGAAGTAGCTAACAGATTCTTGGGAGATGAATTCCTCTAAGACAGCATGTTTAATTCTAGAGCCTTTCTTTTATTCTGTCAGCAGAGGGTTTGCAATTTCTGTTGTTTACAAGACCCTGTGCTATGTGCCAAGACTACAGGTATAGAAAGGACCCAGACCTTGCTTTGAGATTTTGGCATTGGAGCACATAGGGAAAAAAGCCAGGCACCCAGACAAGGGCTGGTAGAATAATAGGTAGAAGGATGGATGGATGATGATGGATGGGTGGGTGATGATGGATGTGTGGATGAATGAATGGGTAGATGCTGGATTGATGGGTTATGGTAGATGGATAGATGATGGATGGGTGGATAGGCTGAGGAATGGATGAAGAATAGGGTAAAGCCTCACAGCTGCCTAGGAACCTAAACTTATTTGTGTGTGGGTTAGGGGGTGTATGTGTGTGTGTGTGTGTGTG
Source organism: Acomys russatus (assembly GCF_903995435.1). Taxonomy (NCBI): domain Eukaryota; kingdom Metazoa; phylum Chordata; class Mammalia; order Rodentia; family Muridae; genus Acomys; species Acomys russatus. Next base: position 19,103,684 of record NC_067140.1, read on the forward strand.
TGTGTGTGTGTGTGTGTGTGTGTGTGTGTGTGCGCGTGTGTGTGCGTGTGTGTGTGTGTGTATGCTTGCATGTGCGCATGCACACGCAGACACACACACACACACATACACACACACACACATGGCTGCTCCCATTTCCATTGACCATGTATGCCTGGTTCTCTTCCAAGGAATCATCTCTGAAGCTCTTCCCTTTACACCAGACCCTGGAGAATTCCAGTGAGCGTCTGAGTGCTGTGAAAGTCCCACCTTGCCCCTCACTGCTGTCTAAGTCCTTCTCAGTGTTCATTGCACCCATAACAGGACCAAGGCACTTTTCCTGTGCCTTCTTTGTCTCTGTTCTGTGTCTGAAGCCAGTCAATACCAAGTGCTCTCTGCTAGGCCTATTGTAGATGCTCTCTGTGCTTCTGATTACATTTGGCCTTCCTCACACTGTTCTTATTGTCAAGAGAAAAAAAACCCTGGGCATAGAGTTGTCTAGTCATGGTTTCTACATGGTGAGTATAGGGCAAAACCGGAATTGAAGTCTAGGTATGTTTGGCCTAGAAACCACACTTAGTACATTCCTCAGCATCTCAAGAAGCCACACTTTTCATTTTGATGAATCTGACTGCAGCCCATGATCTAATGCCTATTGTCAGAGGCTTAATTGATCCCCAGCTTCAGCAAGTAAGGGTTGTGAGGCCCAGGGAGAGGCTGGCCCAAGGTCTTTCTTCTGGATGCTATTTTTCTTCCTTCTATGCAAAGTCTCTGCACATCATCCACTTGGCCCAGAGGCATCCCTTTGAGGGCCTCAACAAGCATTCTGACATTTCCACTGGCCAATGTGGGTTTACAAGACCCTCTATGAACCAGCTGACACTGTTGGGTTAGCCTTTTGTGTGCCTGCATCCAGGAGTATAGAAGGCAGGAGCCGTGGATGCTGATTTACCAATACAAAATTAAAGTGTTTTACTAAAAGCAGTGAGAATGGACATTGGGCCGGCCATGGCCAAAGACAGCTTTGTACCACTTGCTCTTGCAGTTTCCTCCAGAACTTTAAATACTGACAAACTGATGTTCTAACACAGATTGTTATTTTCTTTCTGTCTTAACTTAGACACTAATTTCTGATTTTAAAGATTTTTTTAATGGTGTGTGTGTGTGTGTGTGTGTGTGTGTGTGGAGAGAGAGACAGAGACAGAGAGAGAGAGAGAGAGAGAGAGAGAGAGAGAGAGAGAGAGAGAGAGAGAGAGACAGAGAGAGAGAGGAGAGAGAGAGACAGAGACAGAGAGAGACAAAGACAGAGAGATATACATGTGAGTGTTCTCAGAGACCAGAAGAAGGTGTTGGCTCTGTCAGAGCAGCAGTGAAGGTGGCTAGGAGTCCCTCAGTTTGGCTACTGGGGACCAAACTTAGACCCTCCTAAAGAGCAATAAGTGCTCTCAATTGCTGAGCTGTCTCTCTAGGCCAGCACTGATTTCTAGACTTCAAAATATCACTAATAATACAAGAGCTCATTGTGTGGTTTCTGGCGATTGTGCCTCTGCCATGTGGGCTGCAGAACAAATGTTCAGTAGCTGCCAGCATGGGGAGTCACTGGGGATATTTGCTTGGGACCATAAGGGTAATAAACGAGTTTATATGAAATGTTAGTAGTGTTGGAGCCTTGCGATGTAAGACTGCAATCCCAGATGCTCGGGAGGCTGAGGCAGGAAGATTTCAAAGCTGACGTCTATTTAGGCTTCAGGGTTCAATTGAGTCTTGGAAACCTTAATGAGATCCCTGTCTCAAAAGAGAAGGCAAGAGGAAGGTAGGAGAAACAGCAGTGACGGGATGCTTGTCTAGCATGCGTGAGGTCCCGGGTTCGATTTCTAGTTTCACACACACAAAACATATAGTTTACTTAAATTGAGGTGAGATGTACTTACCAAAATAAGCCACCACCATCAAAGGACCACGTTCTAGGGCCAGCTGACCATTACTCCTTCTTTTTCAGGTTCAGAGGCTCTTTCCCAATCTCCTCTCAGCTTTTGATTTATCTATTAATTAAGCAAACTGAGAATTGACAAGCCTGAGGGGATAAAGATGTGCCTAGCTTTTAAAAAAGTGATTTTGTTTGTCGGGGGTGATGGGAGAAAAATGACTGTCAGTCAGCTGGTGGGGTGGTGCCCCTTCCTGCTTCCCGGGGTGAGGAAGAAAAAGTTGGGTGGAGTTTCTGCCAGTTCTCTTGTCCAGGTTGGGAGGTGTGCAGGGAAATCACTGGCCGGATGGCCACTTGCTTTCCTGTGGAAAGGCTGACGCGGGGATCGTGCATTCAAGCATGCAGGTGCCTTCGACTGCCGTTGACACCCCGCCTGGTAGCATTTAGAGAATGCTGGCAAAGGCAAAGGGTTGACCATGCATGCACAGGACACTGTGCCCGCAGCACTCGTGCATTCCAGGCTCAGCCCCTGGCTGCTATTGCATCAGTGCCACGCATACAGAATGCTCTATGGAAGCCACTGCTGGCAGTAGCTCTTCACTTAATGTGTTACACAAGTTGCCGGAAACGGTAATCCCGTCTAACGGGAACCGCCTTTGATTTAAAGCTGCAGAGGTGAGTAATTGAGCTGCAAGCACGGGCCGTTGTACAACCTTTGTTTGGGGACATCTGTCAAGAGCAGCCAGGATTCTTACAAGGGCAGTGTTTCTTGAGCCCATCTTTGTCACCCAGGTGGTCTCAGAAAGTCATCTGTTGACCCTTTCGGAGGTGCAGGGAAGGCTGAAGGCAAGCAGTTGCTTCCTGTTCTGTCTTCCCTTGTGTTGCTGCCATAGAGCCACGCTGACCGTTCTCCATGAGCTCAGTGTTACCCTGATGTCCAGTTCTTACAGGTCACCTCTACACACACTCACCACCCAGCCACGCTTAATCTTCCTGCATGGGCTGCACGCCTGAGATTTCTCCTCCACGTCTGTCAAGGCATCGGCCTGAGCCACAGGAGCAAGTTAGTTAGTCTCTTTACCACCTTTAAGGATTGAACAGGGTGGCATGGATTAGTGTTTGTAAGGTGTCGGGACAATCCCATGTGTGATTACTATTGCACCTAGGCATGCGTGCGTAGCATGCACACGTGTCTCTGTGTGTGTGTGTGTATGTGTGTGTGTGTGTGTGTGTGTGTATGTGGTGTGCCTTTAAGCAAACTTGGCCTCACTTAAAAATAAATGCACGAGAACCAGTGAAATGTCTCAATAGATAAAGGTGTTTGCACCAAGCCCAAGCCCGACCGCCTGAGTTTGATCCCTGAGTAGGAGAACTGCCTTCCCAAAGTTGCCCTCCGCTCCACATGTACACTGTGGCATATACACACATACGCACATGCTGAAATAAATACATAATGATGCAGACATGTAAAAAAAAAAAAAGGCCTTTTAAAATAACTATATGGATGAACCAACAGCCTTTCAGAGTTTCTATTCAGCGGGGGGTGGGGGATGAGGGTAGGGATGAGGTGGGGCTTTTCAAGATAGCATCAGATAGAATGGCACCACTAGGGCAGGGCAGCATCTACTGAATACTAGTGGTCGACAAAAAACCCTCAGCTTCAGGGAGACTGCATTGGTCCATGACTGCAAAATGGGTTTGTGGAGTGGAGAGGCGTCTTAAGAAAAGCCCTTGCCTGACACCCAGCACCCTCCTTAGCATGGAGAGATGACCTTTACAACTCCTCTCCCCATGCTTTGGCCCATGGTCTACTGAGCTCAGCACCTCCTTGGAGCTCATAAGACGTGCAGACTTCAGACCTATCTTGATCCACCCAACCCAAATCTGCAGTTGAACATGTGGCTTAAGTGTCTGGTGGGAACATTGAGATTGGAGGAGAGCTGGACTCCATGTCCACTGGCCTTGTCACATGAAGCACTCACAACTGTGAGGCTTGGCCCTGGCTTCATTTCTGTCCCTACTCCATGCTTGGTTACCATGTTCTCTGGCCATCTGCTCGCATAAGTCAGGTCTTGGTCTCTTAGACTGCAGGTTAATCTGTTTCCGCCTCAGCCTCCCGGGTATTGGGATTCTAGGTAAACCTCAGCATGCCCGTGCCTGGCTTCTGTATATTTTTCACAGTGACCCCAAAGTTGAGTTGGTGAATCTGAAAGTAGACATCACACTAGTAACATTGCCTCTCATTTGTTGCATGCCAAGTCAGTCAGCCGTCCCATCAGGCAGAGATGGCAGCAATGGAAAAGCCATTGTTGCTTTTTTGTTGTCTGCACCAAGCACTGTTACACAGTCCATGCAGCACACTCTTCCGTCTTCAAAGTCTGCCTAGAAGGCAGGCCTTATTTCCTACTGGGGATTTCCTCCTAGAAATTTTGGAGAAGGTTCACACAAGCATCTGCAGTGTCAATCATGTCCCAGAGCCAAATTCACCTCCGTGCCTCAGTTATATAATCCATAGACAAGAGTACTTTTTGGAGCAGGAAAGATGGCCCAGTGGTTAAAAACGTTTGGTTCCCAGCACCCATGCAAGCAATTGTCTAAACTCCAACTCTAGGAGATCTTACACCCTCTTCTGGCTCCTATGAGTCCCTGTGCTCACATGCGTACACACACACATCTACACACACACACACACACACACACACACACAATTTTAATGTTATTAAATAAATCTTATTTAGAGTGTTTTTCATATGTGAAGTAGTCGCTAGAACGTGGGAGGCTTGTGGTCTTTTGTAGTATATACATACCTGTGTAATAACTTTACTGTTGTTTTACCTCTTGGTCTCTAAAACCTAAATGCTTATTATTTGGTTAATAAAAGAACTGTTGCTTTTAGCTCTCAAGTATTAATTCTCAACTTGTTTTGTATGAGTCAGAGGCAAAATGATTTTTTGATGGCAGAGGCATGAATTGTTTAATACTTATGTTTTTAATTTTCCATGTATTTTAGAAAGAAAAAGTAAAATACGTTAAAACTATGATTTTTATGGACATTCTCATTGAATTCAGCATAAAGAAAAAAAATAAAACAAATCCATCTGAAATCTATTTTAAAACAAGTAAACAAGAGCAGAGATACTATGGAAATGAAAAGAAAACCGCAGAGCTGGTGGTGGCATAACGTCTGGGTGTTAGAACAGAAAGTGGAACTCACCAAGAAACACTGAAGACAAACAAACGGACAACAAAACCCACGGAGGTCATTTAACAGACAAAATTCAGCAAGGCCTGAAGTGACTTACACACACAGTCCCTGTACTTGGGAGGCTGAGGCAGGAGGGACGGAGCTTGAGGCCGGTCTGAACTACAGAGTGAGTTGGTAGCCTGGGTAGAGAGAAATGTAATTTCCATCTTCAATGTCTGCAACTATGCTTCTTAGAACCCTTGATTTTGAGAACGTCTTTTGTCCTCTGGCGGACTCGTGCTGTGCTCTGAGTCCCCACAACATTTCCTAGGAGGTAGTGACACACTATGCGGGTCATCCAAGATTCCCTGGAGCTTGGAGCCAGCGCTCCTTCCCACTTTCTCCTCCTCCTGACTCTTGACTTAGAAAGACAGATGAGTGTCCCTTAGATGGGTTCAGAGGTTTGGAAGGAAAATCTCAGAGGCACTGGGGTTCAGCCAGGGGTGGGAAGCTGGGACAGCAATCTGATAATTACTGTTGCTATTTTGAGACCCAAATAGCAGAGATGGAGAAAGGAAAGCGTGGTGAAAACTTGTATTAAAGCAAGTGAACAGAAAGAACAGGATCTAGCTGAACCCCCAGAGGCCGATTCCTAGGTGTGTGTGTGTGTGTGTGTGTGTAGGATGTGCTGATATTTTTTTTTTTTTTTTGATGCAGAATATTTTGTCCTTTGTGGTTGAAGCTGCCGATCAGCGGCCGAGACAAACAGGAAAGTCTGTGTTATTTTTTACAGGAACACATCAAAGGTACTTCTTGGCCACAGTTAGGATGTCTATCAATCAAGGAGAAAGAATTGTGAGGTCCCCGTGCCCCCCTTGAAGGAGTGGTGTTAGCCAACACGGGGCTCGGGAAATGAAGTGTGTTTGGGAGAAAATAAAGAGAGCAGAGAAGAGGGCGGCTCCTGGCTTTGTCCAGGCCTAATGGCGATGGCTTCCCTGAGCCTCTGACGTGCTCAGGAGCCGGGAAGCAAACCAGCTGCTGGTCTCATTTATCACCCTTCAGGGAAGCAGGCTGAAACTTTTTCTTCTGGGCTAGACTAAATAGAGCCCAAACTTATCTTCTGTTTCATTTTGAAAGGGAGAAAAAAGGCAAAACAGGCACAAGTACAAGACTCTTTTCAAGGCAGGTGACATTTCCCAAAGGTTTAAGTTGCCCACGACTTCTTCCCCTATCCATTTTCATAAACAGAGCATCATTGTCTGATAGCAGGGTGTGGCTTGGAGCAGGCCTGCCCCCACTGGACGTCCTGAAGGGACTGAACAATGTTACCATGGTCCTTTTATCTGGTTTTACAGGAAGTACACAA
>NC_067140.1:19115136-19182636 GCF_903995435.1 Acomys russatus
CAACTAAGCACGGCTCCAACATGGAGCGAGAAGTGAGACAGGGGGTTTTCCCCGAGTTGGCTGACTAAGACTTGGAAGTGCGTGCGGTGGAAGCAAAAGAAGGATTACCAGACAGAGGTTTGTGGAGCTCAGCTTTTTCGTTCCCTCATTCACAGGTCTCTGAACCACCCCACCCCACCCTACCTCACCCCATCACCTACCCCCACCACCCCACTCTGTGAGCATCCTTGGAGTGATTCAGTGACTGAAACAGATGGCTACCTTGATCATGGCACTCATAACATGTAATTACTTAACAGTGTTTAATATCTATTATAACTCATACTCTAAGGTTAAAGGCTATGGGAAAGTGTTTGACAGCCTTGGTCTCTGTTGTCAGTAAAGACTTACCTGAGAAAGGCAACCTTTGCCCTGACACTTACCTATGAAGCAGATGGACCAGGATGAAGCCAACCACCATTGACCACAAACAGCCTCAGGTGCAAAGGCTCTGTGGTAGGTGAGAACAGGCTGCAACTATGGGTTGGATTGAATAACACAGGAAAGGATAGTGAAAGGGCTGGTGGGAAGTCGAACTGGGCCTCAAAAACACAGACAAGCATTTATTGTTTTATTCTTAAATAGCACTTGCAAGATGGTATCTAAAATAAGCAGAGCTCACAGGAAGGGAGTGAAGTCTATGGGTTAACATGCAAAGCCTGGGAGAGGAAATGATACGTGTTGAACATTTCTTGGTGACATTTGCATAAACTAGTTGCTAGCCTAGAAAAATCTATGGGGAGCTAGGGGGGCAGAATCATCTGAAAAATTAAATATATGTGTGTGTTCACACCCACCAGCAGCACACCCAGGTAAGAGGAGTATTTTTAGACTGATGAGAGCCTGACAAGAGAGACTGATAAAAAGAAAAATCCAAATTAGATTTGAAGAAGAAAAGGAAATTAATTTTTACAGGAATAGAATGCTGCAGCCCAACAAATCCACTGGCTGTGTTTCAGCTTTGCATCTATTCACAAGACCAATCTCTATCTTTGGAAGGTGCATCCCCAGGTGTCTACCTCTCCAGGCCTTTATCTGTAAGGAAGAAAAAATATTTTGTATCTTAAGTCAGGAAATCAACTCCACCGAGCTCTGCAGAAGTTGACAGTAACCATCAAGGCTGAGACGATGAACTCAAATCCAACAGCTGTGGTCCTGAAACTGAGAAGGCAAGCGCAGTTTGAAGTTTGAAATCACTAATTCTCTCAGTGATCTGAACAGCGTGTTCACTGTTTTGTTTTGTGACAAGGTTTCTTGTAGGCCAGGCTGGTCTTGAACCCTTGATCACCATGCTACCATCCCTGGAGCCCTAGGATTACAGGCATGTGCTACCATGTCCTGCAATGTCTACTTTTAGTGAAGAGGAAAATATCTCAAGAGAAAGAGAGAGAGCTGGAGAGAAGGCAGACGCCCTTCAAGAATACTTCGGCCTCAAGGAGGCTAGTTAGAGTAATTGGGGATTGGATGTCACCTGAACAAAAGCCTGTGGCTAACTCATGGCTTATCCTTCAGGAATGGTTTGGGCGGAGCAGTTAGTGAAATATTCCATTGCTCATTTGTCCTGCACGGTCAAAAATTCCCCTGGTTAGTTAAGTGGTGGGAGGAAGCCTTTATGGCTGTCCAGTCTAGGCAAGTGCCGGTCCCCTGAAAGCCAAAGGGGAGAAGTTGGGGGCCAGGTCTCGTAGCAGAGAAACGAAATTAAGAAAAGTCTCTAATGAGTTAGGATTTTTTTTTTTAAAAAGGGGAATTGGCATTGGTATTTAAAGCACTCTCAGCGTGAATGTAGAAAACAGCACATTGGCACGATCTTGACTCTGGGAGCTGATAGAACAATAAGGAATTTGAAGAGTTTTAGGAGAAAAGCGGTCAAGTAGGGACCAAGCCAGACAATTATTTTCAATTTTAGAAATAGAGAAACCGTAGCACAAACCCTCAGTGACACACTTCTAAATCAAAAGTTTCACCAAGAGCAGAGAGAAACTTCCCAGGCAATGAGCTTTGCACACACTTGGCGTTTCACGCAGTTCGAGGAGTTGCAGGTTTCTGTGGGATCCACAGCAAGTGTCGGGTCATTGGGCCAACTTCCAAAGACACCTGGGGACCATGTGTCAAAGGACTGGAAATCCTCTTGCACAAAAACCCTCACGCAATCGCTGAGTTAGAAATTTGGAGGACTTTTTTGTCTTCCTATTCTTCCCTGCTCCTTTCTTCCCTCCCTGTTTTCCTTCATTCCCTTTGAAGCCTCTTCCCCCCTTCTCTTTCTTTTTCCTTCTTTTCTCCTCTCTGTCTCTGTCTCCCTGTCTCTATGTGTCTCTGTGTCTCTGTCTCTGTGTCTCTGTTTCTGTCTCTCTCTCTCTGTCTCTCTGTCTCTCTGTGTCTCTCTCCCTGTTTCTCTGTCTCTCTCTCTGTCTCTGTGTCCCTGTCTCCCTCCCTCCCTCCCTCCCTCCCTCCCTCTCCTGTTCCTCTCTGCCTGGGTTTTACAAACTCCAGGCTGGCTACATGGATAAGGATGACTTTGAACTCTTGATCTTCCTACATCCACAACTCAAGTTTTGGGATTACAGGTATGCCTGGCCATGTGATGTTTTCTGATATGGTTGGTGGCCACCTTGAGCCTTAGGGGTGGTGTCAAGTCTATCCTGGTGGTCAATGATTTCTAACTTTTTAGAATACATGTAAAGTGTCCAGGCATGGGACTCAACTTTCTCCTGCCCACCTCCCATTCTGTCCTCCTTGGTTAATGCTGGGTATCTGTCCCAGAGCATAGATACTATATCTGTTAGAAGCTGGGGATATGATTTCCTAAGCAAGCTGACCCAGGAGAAGTATGGACCCATTGGCATTTGCGAATTTCTCTACGTTCTGCCCCCAGCAGGAGAAGAGAATCATCTTTGAACATTTCCCATCTGGAACAAATCATCTAATCCCTATACCCTCAATCTTCCAGATCTAAATGTGCCTTTAGCAGAAGCTTAGCAAAGTCATAAAACAAAAAGTAAAAATCCCCTTGCCTGTCCATGGCGAGTAGAATCAAGGCCGATGTTGTCCAGCAGTTAGCACCCATCAGGGGCAAGTTCCTCAGATCACACTCTGTGCCTATGACCTCCGACCTTTTCCTCGGCCAACTTGGTTAGATACAAAACAATATGTCTCAGTTTTTAAAAAACGTGACGTGTCACGGGGGGCGGGGGGGATGACAGCTTTACTGTTACAGTGACTATTTAAACAAAATACACACAAAGCCAAATACCTACCATTACTGCTCTGTATGGAATGAAGTGACTTCACTGCAGTGTAATTGAAGACCTAGAACATATTTTAGAAGTGTCAAATGTGAAAAGTTGAAGATTTCCCTCAAATTGCCATTAATGATATCCTTCCAACCTTATTAGTCTCATTTTCCAAGCAACTGAAAACTCTGGCTATGACTCCGCAGGGGGCCGAGGAAGAGGACACACACACACACACACACACACCACACACACCACACCACACACCAAACCCACACCACACACACCACCACCCACACACACACACCACACACACCACACACATACACAGACACACACAGACACACACCACACCACCACACCACACCACACACACACACACACCACCACAACACACACATACACACACAGACACACACACCCCACCACACACACACCACACACACACACACACACCACACACACACACACACACACACACATACACACCACAGACACGCAACACCACACAGACACATGACACACACAGACACACACACACCCACACACACACATACACACACCACACACACACATACACACACACACACCACACACACAACACACCACACACCACACCACACACACACATACCACACACACACACAGACACACACACACCACACACACACACCACACACACACACACCACACACACACAGACACACATAGACACACACACACCACACACACACACCACACACACACATACACACACAGACACACATATGTCCACATTTATACTTCATCAAATCTGGCATTTGAGCAGAAATATAAACAAAAGCAATCAAGTGTAAGAGTGGCTATCATATCTGAGCAGTTTTGCTTATTTTTATAATAAAAACCCTTCAATAAGAAACTATGATTCCATTCCCTGGGTATCCTCTTTGGATTTGAACTTCAAAGTGTCACAGCTGTAGCCATAAGCCTCATTTTTAATACCAACGACAAATCATTGAACACATTTCTTTTCAAAGAAACAGTGGCCAGATAAATTATCCTCAGATTCTGGATAAAACACAACCAGTAGTCCTCATTTTTCTAATCGAACACAGCTGAGTTATTGACACATTCCATCCAGCCTGGTCCAAAATATTATATCAGAAAAGACAGAGAAATTAAATATGGTTAGGAAAATGAATTTTTGAATATCAGTAAACAGTCACAAATAGGTAGAAGTCAGCACAGGAGCTTAGGAATCCAACCAGCGTCTGATTTGTAACTGAAAGTGTGGTGGCTGTGTGGCCACAGGATGTGTGGGTAGACGGAAGAGGACTAGAAGTCTCCCTGCAGATGCTCATAGGAGTTAAGTGATTACTGAACAAGCGTGAGGCCTAAGTTTGAATCCCCAAGACCCATATAAACCCAGGCTCAGCAGCTAATGCCCGAAACTCCTGGATGGAGGAGAGAGAGAAGGGTGGGAGTGGGCAGACCCTGAAGCTTGCTCACGGGCAAGTCAGTCTAGCCCAAACAACAAACCCCAGGCTTCTGTCTCAAAAGATATGGTAGAAAGCTATCAAAGAAGATGTCTAGGTCCTCAGTCTCAGTTGCACGCCTTTGCATGTGAGCACACACACACACACACACACACACACACACACACACACACACACACACTCACACACACTGCATGTGAAGACCCAAGCTTGTTTCCAGGCACATGATTCACACATTGAGTGAAGGTACATTACTCTTCTTGCTCAGGGCTCAGCCTGCTTCGCCCCTCCCTGCTCCCCTCTGTCCCTTCTAGCTACATCATCAGGCTGAACTCTAGGATTTCAAAGAATGGCAAAATCAGCCATTCTTCCTTAATACTTTCAGTGTAAAATGTTTTTCTTTTAATTGGGCACATTTCACTTAGTGAAAAATCTCTGTGGTTTTTTTGGTTGTTGTTGTTCTTGTTGTTGTTTTCTTCTGATTTCATCTTGGCCTGGTTGGAAGAAAAGAAATAGTCCAAGAACAATGCTCGCATGTAACCACTGTAGCAAAAATACATGGGTCAAACCTGCGTTGTTTTCTTGTTGAGGTCACTGCTGATGGAACAGCTTTGTGTTCCGAAGTGAAACACGAGATGGGAAACTTCCTCATGGTCTGTCCTCTTTGCTACAAGTTGAGTATTTGCTGGAAGGAAAGCCATCGTTCTCTGACCTCCATAGTTTATAATGTGAGTGTTTGCATCATAGAAGTAAACAGGTGACCAGTATTGTGGCAAAGACCAACATAGAAGAAGAGTACTGAAGTATTTCAGGTGACACCACCCCGGAAGTTCAGCAGCTTCCTGTTTAAACAGGAAGTGGTCCTCCTCTTTTCTATGGTCCGGTATCCCAACCCTCAGCCGCTGAAGCACAGACGTTTGCATGAGGGGTTATGAGTAGTGTCCTTGAGATCATGGTTTAGTGAGACCCACATCAGTTTCTCTACCAGGAATTGCCTGAATGAGATGAGATTTAAATGTGGTGATCAGTAACAAATGTTAGCACAGAGTAAAACTAATTAAGTATCCTTCACTATCAGTGATAGCTCCTCATGGCCTAAGGGATGAAACAAACATTTGGGCTCATATTTTCATTTATAAGACAATATTTATCATGGACCTACTATGTGACAGACAGCAGAAAGTCACTTTGGGAAGAAAAGAGTGAAAACAAATGATAGACTCTCCTGATGAGAGTCCTTACTTACAGCGGTGTCTGTTTTACCAGGCCTGTAATCATCAGCTACTGAGGAGGCTGAGACTGAGGGATCCCTACTGTAAGCCCTTGCAGGAGTATGGAGTTAGTTCAAGGTCAGCCTGGGTAACTCAGCAAGACTCTGGCTCAAAACAAATTAGCCCACTGGTGCCCAGCGATGCACTGAAAACCCAATCCTACCCTGGATTCCCACCTGGACACTTCCCCGAAGCCCTTCCATATCCTGTGCTACATACCACGTGCCACACTTAGTGTCTCCTCGCCTCTGAGAGCTGCTGGCCTTGTTCTGGTCCCTTGTCTTCCCTGGTTGCCTTTTGCCCCTTCTTCCCAGGCTCCCTCAGCATCATCTCCTCCAAGCAGCCCACTCTAGCTGCTCTCCTGATGCATTCTCCCTGGTCTCTTTCTCCTCTTTCACACTGATCTTCTCTCCAACTGCCTGTCATTGCCCTATAGTGTGTACCTATGTCATGTACTGAAAAAAATAGCTCTCTACCGGGGTGGTTTTTGTCTCCCCAGGGGCATTTAACATGTCCGGAGAAAGGGGTTTTTCTGGGGTGTTGTAGGTAGATCCAAGAGGTGCTGTTGGGCCTCTGACAGCACAGCCCTTGGTAATGAAGCCCCTGGTTGCAATGTCTATATCTCTATGACTTTGAGCCCTGATCTGGAAAATGTAGGATGGGCTGAGGGTGCCTTTATATTATCCCTGCCTGTGCTCTCATGGTCTCAGACAATGTCTGACCTGCTGTGGAGATGGGCTGCTCACAGGAGCTCTAATGAGGTATCCAGGCAGCCTCGCAGAATAGAGCAGTTTCAAGTTCAGTGAGAAACCCTGTCTACAAAAATAAGGTAAGGCATGATGAGACACCTGATGATGACTGCTGGCCTCCACACGTGTATATGTGGGTACACACACACACACACACACACACACACACACATACACACACACACACACACACACACACACACATGCACACACGTTCAAGTTTATGCCTAGACAGAGGTTTCACCAGATATGCAAGTTAAGAAGCAGTCAACTTTTACAACTAGGTAAATGCAATTTTAAAAAACAGTACATAGACTTAAAAACAATCACAAAAGTGGCCAGAATTGGATGGCATGCTGGAAACTCCTAACTGTTCCCACACGGCAAGTCACTCTAGGGACATGCTACCTCAGATGGTTTGGAGCTGGCTGTGCTCAAGTGTCACCTCCCTGGGGAAATATTCCTGGGCTTCTTTGCAACCCACTTGCCCTCCAGTGGTTCAGACCCCTCTCTTCTGTGCCCAAAGAGCTCCATGTGTGGTGTAGGACAAATACTGCAATGCAGAGATGTAGCTCATATGTCTGTCCAGTGGGGGCGAAGGGCTTAATCATCTTAACTATTTTACAAATTTGATGCCATGGCTGATATTGCCAGTCCTTGGCCAATATAGATATTTTAAAAACAAAATCAGAAACCTTACTTCTGTGAGATTTGTAATCCACTGAGAGATGTAAGTATTGTAACGCATATCTGGCAATCGTTGGTTCAGGAGGCTGAAAACGTACATAACTAAGACTCCGAGGAAGGTTGGCCCTGACGTCATCACAAACAGGGCCCCTTTCCAAGTGCTAAAGCTGTTTGCTACAGCCCCAAAATGGTGGTTGGAAGGCCCTGGCCTCCAACGCCTCATTCACATTCCAAAAGAAAGAAAATGTGTCTTTTTCTCGTGTTTCCTGATAATTATGCAAATTATCACACACGAAAAAATCATGCCACCTAATGTCATATGTGAGTTCCCAAGCACATCTCAATTGAAATGTGCTGATTGACAGCCTAGATCTCTATTCCGCTTTAGTCCTAGAGCCAGGCTCTGGGTTCCCAGAATCCTGTGGGGGGTGGGAGGGGCAAGCAGAAAGGAGTTAGGCGACTGGTAGCCAAGGGACCCTCCAAGGATCCTACACAAAACTGGAAGCATTCGGCATCTATTTCCTGAATCTCTACTAAAGAGGCAATGCCACCTATGTCCCACCAAACATCTTTACAGCCCTGCACCAAAAGCCGTGGGAGATGTGAGCACCACCTCCCTCCCAGGCTGCCCCTCTCTGAGCTTTAGCTAAAGTGCCAACCTGCTCTGCCTGTCTCCCTCTGCTTGCCATGAAGAAAAGCTTAATCCAGGACGCCACTCTCGGGTGCTCAGATCTGCACCAAGATCCAATTGTGTTTTACCTTGTTAAAAATGTCTCCCCCGATTTATTTTCCCAGTTAGTCCTCCGATTTAAAACTATGTTAGGATTATTTTTAGGTTCTAGTCATTAGTGTTGGGACGCGGTTTTCAAACAGATTTATTCTCTCTGTCACTTGTTCGATGTTTGATTCCCTGTTTAAAGTGCTTTCCCCACCCCTTCTCTCTCTTGGCATTTTTTTTTCTATGAATGGAAGTGTTGAGGGGAAAGTGGAGGAAAAGGCCAGTTCTGTACCTGTTGAATTGTGGGTAATCTGTGTCCTACTTTCTTCCCTGACCAGTTGACACTGGGTGAGAAGTCACAAACCAAAAGGAAGAGCTGATGCTTGCAGGCCTGGCTCCAGCAGCTCACGCAGGGCTGATAAAAAGGGAATGCTTACTCTTCCTCTGAGTGTCACCAGGCCTCCCCACTATGGGGAAGTGGTCAAAGAGAGGGCACCAGAGTTCATGTCTTAGTCAGTCCCAGCTCTCCACATAACTGTGGAGAATGTGGTGTCCATCAGCTAGATCTGGACAGGGGCTCTAGGTTTACTGCATGTGTTGTCCTTGGTTAGTACAGTAGTTTGAGCTGACCTGCCTGGATTTAGATCCGCCAGCCTTAATGGTCTTCTTGTAGGTTTCTAGGACACTCTGGATCCTTCTATTTCCCCATTCTTCCTTACCTCTCTCACTTATCTATCCCAATCTCTGGCTAAGTGAAGACTTTCAGGGGACATCTCTGTTGGGCTAGTGTCCAATTATAAGTGAGTATATGCCATGTGTATCTTTCTGGGTCTGGGTTAACTCACTCAGGATGATCATTTCTAGTTCCATCCATTTGTCTGCAAATTTTAGGATTTCCTTGTTTTTAATAGCTGAGTAGTATTCCATAGTGTAAGTGTACCACAGTTTCTTTATCCATTCTTGGACTGAGGGACATTTAAGTTGTTTCCAGGTTCTGGCTATTACAAATAAGGATGCTATGAACATGGTTGAGCATATGTTCTTGTTGTGTGCTGGAGCTTCTTCTGGGTATATTCCAAGGAGTGGGATAGCTGGGTCTTGAGGTAGCCCTATTCCCAGTTTTCTGAGAAAGCACCAGATTGATTTCCAATACTCAGAGGAAGAGTAAGCAGGCTACCAGGAAGAGACCTGTTAGGCTGTGATCTTGTAGTGGGGGACAAGGTCCTCTTCTGTCACAGACCTAGGGGAAGGGAATAGGATGAAAGAGTGAGGAAGGGGGAACAAATGAGGTGTAATCGGAATAAATTACTTAAATAAAAATTTTTTAAAAAGGGAATGCTGACTGACCTGCTTCCACTTGATTTTTTAATTTGCACGCATTTGTTGTTGTGTGACATGTCACACCTGTAGAGATCAGAGGACTTTAGGGAAGTCAGTTCTCTCCTTCTATTATGTGGGTCCTGGGGTTCAAATTCTTACCAGCTGAACCATGTCATGGGCCCTGTCCCCTCCCTACTTTTAAGAGTGACTTTATATATTTCTTATCTACATATAGTCTTAGGTTGATGTGCAATGCTTGATCTGAATATATTGATATCTCT
This sequence comes from Acomys russatus, assembly GCF_903995435.1. Classification (NCBI taxonomy): domain Eukaryota; kingdom Metazoa; phylum Chordata; class Mammalia; order Rodentia; family Muridae; genus Acomys; species Acomys russatus. The sequence goes on from NC_067140.1 coordinate 19,124,907, forward strand.
GACCTCTGTGAGAGCTGCCAGCTGGAGTTCCTCATGTGTGTGTGTATGTGTGTGTGTGTGTGTGTGTGTGTGTGTGTGTGTGTGTGTTTCTCTGTGTGTGTTCACTTGTCTTTTGTGTGTGCATGTGAGTGCATGTGACTCTATATGTGTGTGCATGTGACTCTGTGTGTGTGCATTTTTCTGTGTCTATCCATTTCTCTGTGTGTGTATGTGTGTTTGCATGCATGTGCCTCTCTGAGTGGAGGCTATGTACTTCTGTATGCATATATGTGTGCATGTGTGTAAATATGTGCATCTGTGTGTGCATATTCCTGCACTTGTTGAGGGCAGAGATCAACATCTCGTGCCTTTCTCTAAGAGATAGCTAAGTTGGTTTTGCTTGCTTTGTTTGGTTTGTTTTGAGACAGGCTTTCTCACTGAGATCTTGGGCTCATTGCTTAGGGCAGGCAGGCTGGCCATCCAGCCCCAGGGAACACAACTGTCTCTGCCTTCCCATCTGGGATTGCAAGTGGGAACCACCAGGCCCAAATTTTTACTTGGATGCCAAGGATACAGTCATGGCCTCAGGTTTGCACACACTTCACCAACAGAGCCATATATCCCCAGCCCCTATTTGCAGTTAATCCCCAGTGCAGTGCCTAGGTCCTAGCAAACTCATGCATGATGCTGTCATCTGGAAAAAGAAAAGCAGCTCAAAGTTGTCTGTGAAGAAGGAGACATAAGTGGATCAGAGAAGCCTTGCTATTAAATGTCCTGTTGTACAGACCCCTGTGCAGTGAGCTTGTCACATACATAAAGACAGGGCTCGGTCTCCACCCACATACATAAAGGCTGGTCTCCCTCTCCATGTGACTCTTCATCCCAACTCATGGCATTTACTTGAGGGTGGAGGAGCTGCAGCCAAGCATCACCTCATGCGGCTCTCCGAGGTTCGGATGAAGGATGAAATATATCCACCAAGCATTCAGGGCAGCTCTTTTCCCTTTGTAAAAGGCAACATAGGCTAGATGCTGGCTCTCCATCACCAAGGTGCCTATTATTACTAGCAGTCCTATCATCTGTGCCTTTTAAAGCACTTCAGACCCATCGTTTCTTTTCTCTGGTCTTTTTTTCTCCTTAATTCTTATTTCACTCTGTGGTGTTTTTCCCCAGTGTCTTGGAAGCCATGGAGACTCAGGAGGCCTATCCCTAAACACACTATAAGCTGGAACAGAGGCTCACCACCTTGTCCTCCACTCATAAAGAGCAGGCATCAGTAGCCTCTTGTAGCTGCTGATCCCGTGGTGGGGACCTGACTCTTGAACTTAAGACAACATTACAGTTTAGCCGAGCATCACTGGCGAGTGTCACTAAGTCTACCACTTATATGATTTGTTAAGACTTGGGTCCTAGTGGGGGTGTACTCCTGTTCTGAAAACTGTGTAAGGCGTGCCAGAAGGTGGGATTAGAATGCATTTCTGAATGAAAAACTATATAAAAAAAATAACACAGGCTAGCTATGTGCTTCCCACCTTGAGAGAAATCCCCCAACTTATTAGCTAAGACCATAGGTCATGGAAACGGAGACTCAATTGCACTGCAACCTGGTACTGGCTGACCAGCTAGTTTTACCATCACTGCAGAAGCTTAAGAACCCACTTGACTTCGAGTCCCTAAGCTGTGAAGGGGCCCCGGTGATTCACCTGGGTTCTCCTTACATTCCCCTCTCCAAGGCTCAGCTCAATGCTGAAACTAACTCTGGCTGATCAATATTCACCTCAGTCTTACTTCCTGCTCCCTCTCCCATGCTGGAAGGGGAAAGGGTCTTGGGGTCATCACTGAGGCAGGCTGGCCTTTTCTGGGGAAAAGGATGGTGATGTTTAAGCAGCTGGAGCCCTTGGGACCCTGTTAGAACACCAAGTTCTCTGACCCCATGTTTCTAAGTCAAAGACCCTGGAGGGGAACCTGGCATCGAGGTCTTAGCCTGGCTACAGGTGGCTCCTTCGGACACTAGTTTGGAAACCCTGGTTTGAATATAGCTGTAAGCTCTCACACAGGATCTGTTTGGTGTTGGCCATCTTCCTCCCCCTGCCTCCTTTTTTTCTTTTTTTTAAACAGTGCCAGATCTGCCTAGCTCAAACCTAATTTCTCCCTCTCGTAATGAGGAGAAATAGCCTTCCCTTTGATAATTCCTCCTGTGATAAGCATGCATCTCATACTCTGTTTTTCCAGATAAGGTGTGAAGTGGGGCTGGCTTTAACAACATCAGCAGGAAGTTGTCAGTTGCCTGGGTAACACACTGGTGGGAGGAGAGTTGTCCTACTTTTCCTATGGAAGGTTAAGCTGATTCTATGTGTCCTTACAGCTATGATTGAGCAGGGTAGCAGGGAGGACCTTGCACTTGAGAGCTTGGTGACAGCGATGTATCTAGGTGTTTCTCTCACATCTGAATTTCTTTTGATACCTTTTAGGTGAGTACCAGTTACAAAGTTTCACTCTGAAGCTCGGGAAAGGCTCTTAGGACCTCAGCACAGCTATAAGCCACTTTTATTTTATTTTTTTCTTTCTAAAAGATTTCGAGATGGTATTGAATATTAGACGGAAATGAGATAAACACATGAAAGGAAGAGAGTAGAGAAAAGAAAATCAAGATGCCCACAAAAAGAATTGTTACCATGTCCAGAGTGTCAGCTATAAGACGCAGCCACCACTGGGGACGAAATGAAGCTCAGAGGTTCCTGGGACAAGAAGAGAGACACAGTGTGGGTCAAGGGGCCCTCATTCTCTACAAGAGGGAGCAGACATCACCAGGAAAAACAAACTATTTCCTAGAACTACATTTTGAGAGAAATTGATGATGGAGGACCCTCATATAAGGTACACAAGTATGTATATTTAACACAGCGCCAGTGCTTGCCATGGAATTTATCTGTCTTTTAGGGAAATAAATTTCAGAGCTCAGCAGGTTGACAGCGTCTCTTCAAATTTACAGCGTCAATGCGCTGCGAAGTAGCTGCTCCCACACCTCGCTTTACTGGACCGTCTATCAACGTTTGATCAAATTGGGCCAAAGTTTCAAAGTACCCTTAAATTATACCCAGAGAAAGTGCTGGGACATGCAGAATGCCTGTGCAGCCTTCAAAATTGAGTCCCTGTGAGTTGGAAGCATCTTTGAAAAATATATCATGACCATTTCCCCTAATCTGGAACCTTCTTTAGAATACTTAAAGTTTAAATATATCTGCCAACCCAACGCTGCTCGTACAAATTCCCCCAGATACCCCAAGCTGGCTCGCTTCATATTTAGGCACCCATGTTAGAAATGCACCCGTGGGCAAATCGAGAGTTGCCACATGTGCCTCAAGGGTCAACTGAGATGAGAAAATGCTTTCTTGGCATGGTTTGCATCCTCACCATTTGTGTAGGATAAGCACACAAATGGGCCAGTGGGAGATGCTCCCATTCAAACCACTGCACACCCGTGTTCTATACTCTCTCACAGGAAGCCTTACTGTTGCTATGGGTCTTGGTAATAAAGGTATCGCTGCAGTTTGTATCAGAGTGTAAGGTCCTGTGGATGCCTAGTGGGAGGTACTCAAAGTGGGTACTCTGAGCCTTCAAGTTTAGCCCTGTCCTATAAATGAGAGACATGACCCATAGGCTATACAGGCAATGACAGGAGTTGAAGGTGGAACACTGCTGAGGTAGAAAGATGTACATGGCCATCATGGTTAGAATGACCAGTGTCCCCCACGGGATCCTGGTTTTGAGCACTCGGTCCCCAGATGATGGCATTTGGGGGGATGTTAGGGAGTCTTGCTGGAGGAAGTCTGTCACTGTCACTGAGGGTGGGCTTTGAGGGTTTATACCTCACCACACTTCTTATTGTCTGTTTGCTTCCTGTGTGTGGTCAAAGCATGGTCTCTCCACTGCCTGCTTGTGATCCCCCTAACTCCCCACCATCATAGGCTCAACCTCTAAAACCACAGGCCCAAATACAGTTAGACGTAGCACTGCCTCTGCAAATGTGGTCTATCTGGAAGAAATGTCCCCTCAGGCTCATGTGTTTAAGCCCTTGGCCTCTAGCTGGTGGCACTATTTTGTGAAAACTTTGCGTGGTGACATAGGTAATAGGGCCATGTCTTTGTGGGTTGTTGCTTCACCCTGCTCTCTGCCCAATCTCTCTGCTTCCTCATCCTCTAAGATATAAGGAGCCTACGCCGTACACCCTAGCCACCATGAGTACCACCACGCCTCCTGGCTTGATAGGTCAAAACCAAATAATCCTTTGTCATTAAGCTGTTTCTACCAGGTACTTTGGTCACAGCAAGAAGAAAATATTACTAGTATGAAATATCATCAAATCATTAAATCTAAAAACTGTAAACACTTTTAAAGAAATCTATAGGTGTGGTGTGTTTCCTCCTAACACTTTAACATTGGCCAAGTGCACTTTGGGATCTCTCCTTTTAGATATTTGCTCAGTAGTACACTGAGTTTGGAAACGCCGAGGCGTCGGTGTTGGAAGAGGCAAGACCTTTGTTGCTGCAAGCATCGTGGTTCATGTTGGAGTTTCACCTTTGTAGTTGAGTCTGGTTTCGGTTCTTGCTTTCTTGTTGTCAAGCTGTCTTGTTTCACATGTTATTCTGTTCTTTATTGCTAAAACAGCAAACAAGGCCACCACAATGACTATTGCATGGCCATCAACACAAACATATATCAGAAACAGCTGGGAACACGCCTCTCCCTGCATTTGCAAGGATTCTGGGATGGTTGCTATTTACAAATAGGTGAATTGTTCACTAAAATATAGCACATTGGTGGGCAATTGGCAAGCACTCAGCGTGGGGACTCAGACTCCTGCGCTTTCCTGTGAAACCTCTGTTTGTCCCATTTGTGCTAAATGTCTGTCAGGCTTTCCATTGTAGTCACTGTTTTTCTTGGATTTATTGCTTAACTCTACAAACTGGCTCTGAGCTACAATTTGCCATAAAGGAGAGGCCATTTGTTTGGGGTTTTGTATTTTTCTTTTCCTTAGTGAAGTAGTGTGGGTGGGAAGGAGAGAAGGCAATTAGTTCACTCTCCTATTTTTGAGTCAAAGAGAGAGTGAAAGAAAGAAAGAGAGAGAGAGAGAGAGAGAGAGAGAGAGAGAGAGAGAGAGAGAGAGAGAGAGAGAGAGAGGACATACTTATAACCTTAATGTATAGTTTGATATTTTACCAAAATAAATATATGCATAATTAATGTTCTATCTTAGAGCTTTATGAAATATAAAGGGCAATGTTTTCATGTTAGGCCATCACACATTGTTTGTTTGTTTCTTAGAGAAAGCCAAGTCATAGGCTAGCCTCCTTATCTGGTTTTTCCTCACAAGTGTTTTCTGAAACATCGCCTTCATCCTTGGGACCTTTGGCTTGTGCTGTGGGAAACAGGACACAGCTGTTCATATTTAAAGCCCCACACGTTTATGGCTTGGTAAGAAAAGGCCACGGAGCCAGCAGCCTCCTGTTGCGTGCTTGTCTCCCTGGTGATGCTCAGTAGGGTGGCCCTGGAATGTGTGCAGGAGACATTGGCAGGTTTTAGGTCCATTGCCACTGGTGGGGGAGGGGGCAAGTTTGTTAAAATATGCAAAAGTGTGGGGCTTTATGATAAAGTTTTTTAATGGATGCTTTAAAAGAATGATTAAAATAACATATATTATGTAGTTTATAAGATATGTGTTCATCTATTACATATATGTATGAATTAATATACACGAGATGTTATCCTGTTTACTAGTTGTATAAAAAAGTACCTGGCTTTTGGGCTGGAGAGATGGCATGGTGCTTAACAACACTGACTGCTCTTCCAGAGGACCCAGGTTCAGTTCCCAGCACCCCCCATTGGCAGCTCACCATTGTCTATAAGTTGGTTGGAATTCTGACACCTTCACACAGATGCTCATGCAGGCAGGACACCAATGCATATAAGATAAAAATAAACAATTTTTTTTATAAAAGTACCTGGCTTCTTAAGAAGGGCAAATTGAGTGAAAATGACTCATACGTTTCTAAGGCCGCAGCTGATTCTCTCATAAAGTGTGGGGTGAAACTGGCAGCTGCTTACTTTTCCTCCTGTTCAAATCAACACAGCTTCCTTCAGCACTTTCCTCAAACACACATGAGCACACATGGACACACAAGAAGCAGAAGGAGGAAAGCCCTGATTGGGCAAGTGGCTACCTCAGGTGACAGGGTGCTTATTACTTGGAGTTTATGCAGTCTCTCCAGCCATATTTGTAACATTCTGTTTGAGTGGTGGCTTAGGCTTTGATTGACAAATGCTTTATGCATACTTTTCATACATGTTGAATTGGGAAAAATACTAGCAAGTGAACAGATAAACTGTTTGTGAGACAGGAAGCCGACTTCTACAGCTGGACCTGTTAGGAAAGTCAAAGGCAGCTCCATACACCATGGACCTCCATCACCTCACCACTGTGTGACACTGTCGGTTTCCTCACTGCTGTGACTTACGCGGTCCTTTCAGGTCGATGGCTGGAAGATCCCAGCTCTCGAAGACAGTGCAGTCACCTTCCAAATTCCTCCCAAGAACTAAGAATGGTCCTCCCAGCCAGCTCTGTTCACAGTACTACATGAACCCCTAGAGAAACTGCCCCACCTGCCCTGCCTGTCTCACTAGGTCCAGAACCGTCAGGTATTACCTTGGCCAGAAAATGCATTAACTGAAAGTAACTAGCCAAGGAGGAAAACCAAGCTCAACTCTCAGCCCGGCTCTGGAACTGATAATTGTCAGGTCAGGGAGCGCATCCGCAAGCCATTGTGGCTGCAAGCCATCAAACACAGCTAAGGTGGTCCGCAATAGAGGAGCTCGGGGTGTGCCTGGGTGTGGCTGGGTGGTTTGAAAGGCGTCAGGTGGCTTCTAAGAGCAGAGACCTTGTAGCGACTCTTCCTGGCACATTCATAAAGCTCGTACCGTGTGCTGTTAGCATCAGTGTCACAGCGGCCCAGGCAGGTTCGATTGTTCGTATTCATCCCATCTTATTAAAAAAAGACTCAGAGAGTAAGTGGCTCATAGAAGTGGCCTTGCCAGGAAGTGGGCAAACTAAGACAGGAAAAACCTTGGGGCCTCTGGTCGTAACTAGATGGCTGGATCTGTTCTCTCCCATGGGGGTGGGGGGGGGGCAGGTAGGGTGTGGAGGGCGGGGTCTGTGGAGCTACACACCTGGGAAAGCCATGGCTGACAGCATTCTCTGCACCTTCCCTGGACGCAGCATATGGACTTTAAAAAAAAAAAACAAAAAACAAAAACAAAAACAAAAAAACCACCCTTGCTGAGTTTTTCTCTCTCAGGCGATGGATGATCAGTTTCATTTTCAAAGAGAGGATTTTAACTCAGCCAGCCAAGGAAGCCAAGATCGGGCATATCCGTGGCTGGTAAGGACCAGCAGAAGGTTTTGCACTCTTGGATGGTGTCTTTTTCCCCTGAGCCCCTGATCAATTGCTCCTTCTCTCTTGGCCCTTCACAATCGGCATCTCCCTTCATAGCGAGGGTCGGTTCCCATCGCTGAGGTGGGACACTGACAGAGGAAGCAGTATAGACAGGCGCACCAACCTTCTCACACCAGTGGCACTGCTAGTCTGAAAAACAAAACAAAACAGCATCTCTCTCTCTCTCTCTCTCTCTCTCTCTCTCTCTCTCTCTCTCTCTCTCTCTCTCTCTCTCCACTGCCTTGTAAAGGGATGCACATACACATTAAAGTATAAAAAGACTTTTAAAAATCATCTACAGATGACATTCTTGTTTACGTTTGGAGTGTGCCATTTCAGTGGCTGCGAATATTTCATTGGGTGAATCTAACACATTTATTTAGCCCCATGCCTGAATGTGTTTTGTTCGCTTTGAGTTTTGCCTCACTTCATTCATTTTTTTTTTTTTTTTTTTTTTTTTTTTTTTTTTTTGGACTGTTTGTTCTAAACAGCGCGAGGAGGAACCAACACCTTTGCATCCTGGCCTGCTTCTGCATCCCCCAGCCTCCTCGGCCTAGCTGTCTGCCCATGGAATTGCCACAGAGGGTGCCTGCTTTGCCTCTTGCTGCTTGTTGCCAAATCTCCCACAAGTGATAATTTATTGAGTAGTGCATAAAGGGCTTGCTTTCTGGGGTTTAATATTCACTGGCTTTGAAGGCGCCATCGTAGCCTGTCATGTCTGGGGCTCGGAGGTCCCCTCTGATGTAAATCAAAACATTTGAGTTAACAACATGCGGCCTTGTCAGTCACCCACAAATTATAGGCGCCTCCTCTGTCTTTGTCAATAACAAAAAAAAAAAAAAAGAGGGAAAAAATTACCACCAAATGGCATAAAAAATTAGGAATCAGACAACTAATCACAAAAGGAAGACATGTGGGATGGCTGTGGGAGAATCTCGGATTCGGGAGGCAGTGCAATGCCTGAACTTGAGCTGTTTGAAGAAAGGCTTATAGCATCTCGCTCCTGTCTCATCTACGCTCAGCCACAGGGAGTGTGGGCACAGGGACGACACTCAGTAGCCCTGTGAGAACTGACCATCAGCTCTAAGAGAAGTGAGGTTATTCACAGTAGCAAGAAGGAGTCACGCTGTCTGATGGCTTTTTGTCCCCACAAACAGGTCCAGTGTTCAGCTGTTAGGTTCTGTACCGTGATAAGGAATTTGGGGTAGGGGAAGGTATTGGTCCAAGAAAGCAAAACTTCAAAACAGAGTCTATACTGTCTTCACTCCGGTGGGTCTCCACAGCAGAAAGTCAAATAGGCTATGAAAACTATGGCTAGTAAAAGAAAAAGAACATGAAAACGAAAACATGGAACCTCTCTGCTTGGAGGGAAGAATCTAGTCATGTGCCTGGTGCACACACACACAGACTGATAATCCCTGCCACTACTGTGCGCTCCTTTTTCCCTGCTTTATTCTATGTTCCTTACCACAGACTCCTCCCCCACGGAAGGAAACTAGCCCCTGAAGTCCAGCAGCCATCAGACTCTGAGCACATTGTTGTGTGTCTCTACTTAGCATTACAACTGATAGCTTTTTGACAGGTTTATAGCTGATGAGTTCAATGGCCAGTCACGCAGGACAATTACATTTGAGCTAATTTGATGAATCAACTTGATGTTCTCCCATGGTCCCCACAGCCCTTTCGAGCGCATGTGCCCAATTCTTTTGCCAGAGGTCAAAAAGAAGCTTTGAAAGTTGGAGGTGATCGCATCACATCCAAGGGTCTGTCTGGTAGAAAGTGTTCTTGCCTGATGCCAAAAAAGGGAAGAACCATTTGGTAATATCATCAGAGCCATCTGCCAGGTCCCTGTCAGTCGTGACATGGGGTCCCTGAGGCCAGAAAGAGTCCTGTGAGCCCTTGAATAATTTGGTGATGAGGCAAGAGACGAGTTCATCCTCCAAGCATTTAGGGAGTCAGACTCTGGGGAAAGATTATTTCTCGTTGCTGGATTGAGTTTGAACTGGACTTGTGAGAACAGACAAGGAGGTGTAAACATTTCCTGAGAGTCCTTTTCCCCTCCTCCTATCAGCCTTTCTCAGATCCCTGGCCTCCAGGAGGCTCCCAGCACAGCAGGTGCGAGCAGGGGAGCGGGAGTAGTACAAACTCACGGACACAAAACTCACCCTTACTACATCTCACACTGTGCAATGTGGGGCCAATCCATTATTGTTCTGGAACTTTCCCTGTTTTATGAACCATAGATAACAATGGCCCATGCTTCACAAAGATGCGCTGGAGCCAATTGCAGCCATACACCCTGCTGATGTTTTGTTTGCTTGATTGGTTGGTTGGTTGGTTGGGTTTTTTTGTTTGTTTGTTTGTTTGTTTGTTTGTTTGTTTTTAGGATAGCTCATGTGTGTGATATTGTGATAGCCCTGTAAGGTTACAGAAAAATGGAACTCTACCTACGGCTTATAATCTTGTCACCATTGTAACCTTGCAGGGTATTCCTCCTGTGTGTTTGGTGATGGCTCTGTTAAGAAGAAGAAACCCACTGAACTACCAGTCATATAGAAGTAGAGCAGGACAGTAAGGTTGCTCAGTGGGTGGAGTGTTTGCTGGCAAGTCTGACGACCTGAGTTCGATCCCCAGAAACCACATGAAGTTTGAAAGGAGAGAATCCACTCCTGAAAGAAACTTGTCTTCTAGCCTTCACATGTGTCTGTCTCTATCTCTGTCTCTGTCTCTGTCTGTCTGTCTGTCTGTCTGTCTGTCTCTCTCTCTCTCTCTCTCATATACATTTTTTAAAATTAAGTGTAACATATAGTCAAGTATAGTTATAGTCAGATATAGTGGCACATACTGGTAATCCCACACTTGGGAAGATGAGGCAGGAGGATGGCATGAGTTTCAGGTCAGTCTGGACTACATAGTAAATTCCTGGCCAGCCTGGGCTATAGAATGAGACTCTGTCTTGAACGTAAGTGGCCTGAACCATGATACTGCAGTAGTGATAAAAAAACAGTTGTGACTGTGCTGTGTGCTGACTATTTGCTCGGCAATCTTCGTACTTTGAGGACAAAGTTGGCTGTCCACAGGCTTCTATGCTATGGCGGCGGCAGCCTCCTTGGTCTGAAGAATATTGCACCCCTGGTTTGAGCCATACCACCCAGGCTTCTCTAAGGGCCAACTTTGAGGCCTGCATAAGAAGCAAACCAACTAATACATGCTTTCCAGAACCTTTTTCCATCTTGACTATGCAGGACACAAGAAAAGAGCAGTGCATGCAAAAGAATGCAAACTCAACCTCCAACTCAAATTTTCAACCCTTAAAACTCTCTGACCAACTTTGGACAACCGGAGTGTTGGTAACTTTTCATTGCCAGAGGGAAGAGCACAAGATCAGTTGAAACACATAGAGTGGAAATGCTATAAAGTAATTGACAGCCGGTTTGATTTTCTCCAAAATCATTAGAAAAAAAAGCTATGACACCATCAGATAGTAGAACCCACTTCTGATATTGAAAATAGCCTCTTCTTTAATAGCTGAGAGTTACTAGCAGGCAGAGCAAGCTCAAAGCAGGTGGCTTGGAATCATAAACTAGAATTTCTGCAAGTTTTGTTTACTCATTGAATATAATTACTGAGAGCCTCCATCTGCGTTGAGTGAAGGTAGGAGATGAAAAGACGCTAGCCTCATCACCTCCCACCTTGTGGGCCAGTCACGTGATTGTGCACTGTGTCTCTGCACTGGTTCATTGGGATGGATGAGCTGGGAGTGTGAAGACTTTGAAGGGTCAAGGTTGGGCATACCTCACTGAAGATGATCAGCCATTGCTGTTGTACACCAGGAACCTCTACCCCAACCCAGTCTCCTTGGCACTCATCCATAGCCACCTTTAGTGTAGTTGAAAAGGTAACAGGGGCAGGCTTACAGACTGAGGTAACAGTAGAGCCTTGCATGGTGGGAATCATATGATAATCTCGGGACACAGTTCTTAGATGAACAGAATGAATCAATGAGTAATTGAGTAGGCTGAGCTTAATTCACTGTGATAATAACCCATTTGGTAGCAAATCAGCAAGAGAGAGACACTAGACAGCCATGGTAGGAACGCAGGCTGTGGAGTCTGGGACTGGGGTGTTGATCATGGCTACAAACCATCACACAATTACGCTTAAACAGATGATTGAATAGCTCCAAGGCTTTTCCTCCCTAGTGAGTTGAATGCAATAGTGGCCATGCTAGAGTATCGTTAGTGGGTGACGGGTTGTTAATATATTCTTTTCAATAACGTTTACAAAATACAGTGCCTGATACAGATGTCAAAAGTCCGTCGCCAAACACTGTCCTGTGTGCTCACTGCGGGTGACAAAGTGCTGGACAGGCGAAGCCTTTGTGTTCATGGATTTGGGAAAGGTAAGCAACAGTCACAGGCGATTAGCAGGTGGCTTTCCTGCTAATAGAAGAAGATGAGGTGATGCGTGTGCTGGCTGGTTGTTTTGTCACTGAGGAGGGGACGTGGAGCAGTATCTCCAAGCAGAAGGGATCAAGCAAAGACCAGTGGACAACCATGAGGGTGCAGGAGGGTGAGGTAGGAGTGCTCCAAAGGAGCTGGACATGGTGAGAGAGACCAACGGATCTGAGAGAAGAGGCCACAGTCCACAGCCTGTGGGTTAGGAAGAAAGAGTGAGGAGAAGACAGCTGCCTTCTGTCACGTAGTGCTCAGCCCAGCCAGGAGGCCTCAGCTGCATCTCCGTCCCTGGCTTCCCCTCTGTGGCTTGCCACTGGGCCCCCCATCGCCATAGTGATGAGTCTTCTATTCCCCCCACAGGACACAGCTCCTGGGAGACAGAATATCAGCAGCAGATCTGGGTAAGAGGGCACTCTCGGCAGTGACAGCTCTCTAGGATGACTTTATTTCCATCTCGTGTTTACTAGAGACCTACTCGGGGCCAGAAGAAAGTTTAAGAGCGTGTCCCATTAAAACTTCGGAGCAAATAGGGAGGAAGGCGATAGCCCTGAGATAGAAGACAAGAGGCAGATGAGCCAGTGTGCTAACTGAGATGCAGGATTCTTATAAGGATACAGCAGGAGCCAGGGTACACCAACACAACTCAGCCTGTGCCATTTGTTTGTTCTCTGGTTGAGTGTTGGGAGCAAGCAAGGCAGTTGATGAGGCTGATTTCACAGGGCTGTTGCTGGGTGGGAAACTAAGAAATCAAGCAATGCCTCCAGGCTCCGTATCACCACAATATTCATTTACAGATTAGCAAAGTGTGGCTGGGCAGCGAAAAACCATGTAAATACTGTAAAAATAAGACACAAAGGAGAATCTTTAACAGCAGGTATATCACTTCTGGGAGGCAGAGAGAGGCAGGAGGATTGCCATAAGTTTGAGACCAGCCAGGGATACATAAGGAAACTTGTTTGAAAAGACCAAAAAACTTTTTTTTTAAAGCACCAGGTAGATGCTTCTGAAGTTAGGTTTATAGACATTTATCAAAAGACCAGAGGTTGCTGCAGTATATACATTTGTAGAGTGTCTGGCTGAGAGCTATGAATGCTGGTCTTTTGAACATCTCCTAGTTAATCCTGAGGGCCATACTCTTGAGTCAGACTTTCCTCCAGCTGAGTGAAGAATTTCACTCCAGTCCCCAGGACCCATGTAAAACTCTTGGCATCCTGGGACACACCTCATCTGTGGCTGCAGTGCAGGGAGGCCAGGGATAAGGGGATTCACCAGCCAATCCATCTGAATTAGCCAGGCCCAGACACCAGTTGGAGACTCTATCTCAAAAGCAAACAAAGAACAACAGAAACAAAACAACCCAAGGTGGGCAGATTCTGAGAATCAATGCCTGACATTGGCCTCTGGAACTACCCGCCTAGGCATACATGTGCATACACACTCGTGTGTATGTGTACAGACGTGCAAATGACACACACACACATATACACACATATACATATATATGAACATACAAAAACTTTTAAAAGAAAAGGGACAATAAATGTATATTATAAATATAATATGTGTATACAATATATGCGTGTGTATTTGTGTAATAGTTATACAAATATGGGAGATTGAGATTAACTATGTATTTTATATTATAGTGTATTTACATATGCATTATTATAGAAGTATGTGATATAACCATTAAGTATACAGCATATTTTTAATCATAATTATATGTTTATATATAGCATGATTATATGCTTACATATATAGCATATGTTACACACGTATGCAAGTAGATTACACTGAATGCATCACATAAAATTTGTTATGTATGTTTGTTTAAATAGACATATTTTAAGTGCGATCATATGGTTTTGATTCCTTTTAGCTTGCCATTTTACTGGAAATCTCACAACCGTCATTCTAATCATTACATATTTTTTATGTTTCAATAGTTTGCAGTAACGCCCTGTCTAAATACAGATCCATAACTTATTTGATTGTAGTATAATCCTCCTAAATTTGGAGACTTTAGCTGCCTTTCTTTTACCCCAGAGGACACACCCTGCTATGGCTAAATAGGGATTGCTTCCTTATGGTGTCACTTTCCAGATTCCAGTTCCACAGTTGTCCCCTGAGCCAGGCCTCTCAGAGGAGTGCTATGGGATCTCAGCAAGGACAGGTAGACATGGCTTTGTGACCGCAAGGTCCCTGCCCCAGAGTCAGATAATTCTGCACAAAAGCATGCTCTGACTTCACTGTCCTCTGGCATCTCCTCCTGTGACCTAACAGACTGTCACCAGGACCTACGGTGTCATTGGGAAGTACCTTACCTCTAAAGTTGCCCAGCCCTGAGGTAAGGAAAGTGTCTTCAGCTCAACTCAGTTGCTAAGCAAACTGTTTTCGAATGAAGTGTTTGGAGGTTGTCATCTGCGTTCATCTGAGACAAGGCCTTCTCCACAGCACCTATTTTGAGGATCTGTCCCTACAGCTACAGAGCATCTGAGTTGTGACCTGATGTGGAAGGACTTGCAGGCCAGTCTGTGCAGATGTGTGCCAAAGTGACCAGGCTTCCAGAGAGAGCCTTCTATGTTGGAGTGATGTGTGCTCTCTCTGTCTCTCTGTCTCCGTGTGTGTGTGTGTGTGTGTGTGTGTGTGTGTGTGTGTGTGTGTGTGTGTGTGTGTGTGTGTATACATTCAGGTGTGCCTGGATTTCTAGGCTGGTACATATAGAATTCAGAGGTCAGTGCCAAGTGTCTTTCTCAGTCTGTATCTTATTTTCTGAGATGGAATCTCTCACTCAAGCCAGAGCTCCCTGAATGGGTGGTCAGCCATCCAGCAAGTCCCAGGGCTTCTCTTGTCTTTGCCTCCCAGGTGCTGGGTAACAGACATGCACCCGCTCACCAGGATTTTCTTTTTCATGGTTGCTGAGGGGTGAACTTGAGTGTGCATGCTTGCTTGATCAACATTTTACCAGGTGGATAATCTCCTACCCATGAGTGAGGTCTTTTGTCTAAATAAAGTAGATTTATTTTTGGAAACCAGATACACAACTAGACTTCCTCTGAGGTCTGATACCTAGATGTGGGTGCAAGGACAGGGTCTCTGGGTTGGGCTTGCCTGTGGGTGCCTGGCCCACCCTGTCTCTACACATCACTTCCTGAGGTACAGCAGAGTGCTATGCACAATGGCAGGGTTGGGGCATTAGTCAGGGACTCAGAGAATGGCTTAATTTCAGGTCTCACAGCACTGTCCCTGCCCAGTGTGACACTAACACTGACATGCACTTGTGACAGTTGTGACAGAAAGCTCTCTTTGCCTTGGCTCAGACTCTGATTCCAGCACGAAAATCCTAAACTCTTGCATAAAGTCACTTGTTCCTTCTAGTTCGTTTCTGGACATTTCTACCCATAAACTTTGGAGGGTAAGAAGCAGAAACCAAACCTCCCGCTGGCTTTATTCCACACCTGTTCTTTCTAAGATAAGGGCATTTGCATGGGCCTCTCCATGCAGATTTCCCTTCTCACTTGCATCTATATCAGATCCATTTCACAAGAGACCTAAAACAAGTCTAAACGCAATCGCATTCTCGATACCTCTTCCCAGAAGAAAACCCCAGATCTTTACCCCCGGAGCCTCCGTTCCCTTCATCTCGCCCATCCCCTCACACAATCTTCTGTCTCCTCTTTCTTCCAGCCATACCAACTGCCATTACATATTGTCAGAAACTAAGTTCCCCACTGCCCATGGGCCTTTGCACAGGCTAGCCCTTCTGTGTGGGACCATGTTCCATGTTTCTGGTCTACACACAGGGAGATGGCTTCCTCACCCTTCAAGATACCTCATCTCCAGATTATACCCCAAGGATATGCCTAAAAAACAACATCACAGAGAATGAAACTAGCCACCCTCCACTGCTCCAGAGAACCCCCCCTCTTCTGAAAGAAAACTGGTGCTTTGATTGTTTCATTTGATCACATGGACATTGCAGGAAAGCAAGGGCGGGAAGACACCTTCAGCTCTCCTTTTGCTGTGTTGTCAGCACCTGTGGCAGTCAGTTGCTCTGTTAAGTGTGTGTTAAACAGCTCGATCCATCAAGCAAAATGTTTACAAAGCACCTTCAGTGGGTTTGACACTGCTCTAGGCACAGTTAGCCCTGTGCCAGAAGGAAAAGACAGGTGCTGAGCAAATTAGATTGCGTGTCTAGAAGTGATGTGTGCAGGGTCGGTGACAGTGTTAGAGTAAGCTGAGCCTGCTCCCAGATACAGCCTATCTGACCAGGTGGCATTCTAGAAAGTTCTGGATAAAGTAAAGGGGGAAATCATGCTGAGGGACTGAGAGGAAAAATATTCCAAGGGAGAAAGCCTGGGCTAACATCCTGGGGTAGAGGCTTGCTGGAGAAATAAGCTTGGATTGTGAGAGGGAGGGAAGGCTGAGACAGGGAGTAGGTTTAAGGGTGATCTATTCAACATCCCAGCCTTGACTGAGACTGCAAAGGGACACCACAGGGATGACATGAAAAACTAAGGAAAGACATAGATGCCCTAGGAAGTGAGCCCTGGGCAGACTGAGCTCTCTGAGCCCAACACTGCTCTCCACACTAACCATTCCACATTTTCCCTGCTTACTATAATTTATGTGAGGCTTGCCCCTTCCCTGCACTAGGAGACCCACACTGGAGGTAGCCTTTGCCTGTGGTATTGTCTGTTTCTTGGGATCAGTGGTGTCTGCTTTGCAGCTATCTCCCCTCTGGGTGATGGGGTGACTCCTCAGCTGATGACAGAGAGCCTTGGATTGCATCAGCATGCTTCCTTAAGTGACAGCCTTTGCTCTCTCCCTGACTTTGACACCTGCAGCCTGGCCCAGTGCCAGGTGTGAGTAAATTGGGCCCTGGGTCCCTGTGGCTGTTTCTATTTACACGGCAGCTGCTGCTTCCCTTGGTGTCTGTGCTCTGTGAGACGGATCCCCAGCGTTACCATGCAGTGCTTTCCTTCAGATGCCAAGGGAGAAACGTCTTGTCCCTTCAGCATCAAGCAGGGCCTCTCCTAAGTCCCCACCCTGTTTGCCTGTGCTCTCATTACCGGGTAACAGCAAGAAAGCCTTTGCATATTTTATTAGTGAAGACTTTGAATTTCAAGTGGTTGGAAACCCAATGAGTTTAAAAGAAGAAGATTAATGTATTTCTGCGTATCCCCAAAAGAGGCCAGGCAGGCCTCAGCTATGGCCAAGTTGATCTAAGAATTCAGTGATGTCATCAAAGCTTGGTCTCATTCGGTTCATATTGACTTTCTTCTGGAAGCGTCTGTTCTTAGGATGTAGTGAAACACAGAGGTAAGATGATATCCCCGACACAGCAGTCATGCCAGATTTGCCCTATCCCATTTCTAGTACAGGTTCCGTGATTGAGTCTTCCTAGCAAGGCTTGGCTCCTCTGCCCAAACCTAACATAGCCCTGTTGATCAAGGCAAGCCACCAATTCTGGCACCTGCTTAGCCCTTGAGCCACCAGGAGATGGTGACCAGTGGGATGGTCTATGCCCAGCAAGATGAAAGGGGCAATTTCTCAATAAAGACCGAAGTTAAATTGCCAGGCACTGTACAGGGAGGTGAAGTCAGACGAACACCATAGGTTGGACATCATCATAGTGATTCTGCAGAGAGCCCATGGCATGCTCCCACTCAGCAGATGGATCCATGAGGCCCCGAGATGCAGCCAATTAAATCTGTGCATCTGATGCTACAGCCAGTCTCTGGGGTTCCACTCATCTCTCAGGTCCACCGGTTGAGAGTCTCCTTGCACTTAGCAGAGGGGGACAGGCATAAAAACAGAGATAGGATGGCCCTTGGAGCCTCCTGCCTAAGGCCCCCCACAAGCGTGGACTCACCCGTCACCTCACTGTCTGTAACTAATGCTCCGCACCAGTTTTCCAGGCAACCCGGTGGTGGTGGTAAGCGAGTCCCAGAAAGAGCAGAACAGAACGTTCTGAAATTACCTTGTGTGGAAATGTGCCACGCAGAACAGTCCCCAGGCGTAGGGAAAACCCATATGCCCAGAAGAGTCACTTATATAAATGTACAGAGGCGGGTTTTAAAAGCATGTATATTCATACCCTCTGGATAGATATAAATATAGGCGTTCATCCCTCTGAAGAATCATAAGCATCAAGTGACTCAAATATTAATTACCATCTCTTTGTGGAGGGAAAATATTTTCTGTCTATCTTGTTCATTTTATGACCACCTGATGGGCCTCTTTGCACAGACCACCAGTGCCTCTGCAGCCCCATGCTCTCTAGCTGTTAGATTGTATGTCCACTTGGCCTATGCCGTGCCCGCCCGCCTAGATTCTCATTATTAATACCAATGGATAATTACAGCACACTCAACATAGAGACTCCAATATCGTGCTAATATGTATAATCTGGATAAAGTCTGATAAGGATGATTGGATGGGTATTCTATTGCAGGCGATGATCCCGAATGAGATCAGAAGAAGAGAGTGGGGAAGGGTAGAGGCGGGGTTTAAACTCACTTTTGTTTTGAAGCAACTTCTCAACTTCAGAACTGATGACTTTTAGTCAAGCCATTGATTAGTATACTATTACAGGAGGTGGCACTTGGAGTTTCTACAACTGCCGGGATGTACAAGCATTTACTGGAGGTTTACTGGGAGCTTCACTAAAATCCATCATTATCTGTGCACACACCAACCTCATCTGCCCGGTCTGCCAGAGCCAATGATGAGAGACATTCAAGAGGGTAGATACAAATGGATTTAGTGCAATGTTTTCAAGAGGAAAGAAAGTTAGGGATGTCGCAAGGCCTATCAGTGAGAAATCAGTTTAGAGACTGTGGATCGAGTGGCCTCCTGCTTCATCGCTTCTTTAAAAAGATGTACAATTTAAATATTGATGTGGAAGGGTAAATAGGATATATTTTAAATTTTTAACAAGTTGTCAAAAATAGCGTGACCCCAATTTGTAGGAAAAGGTTAGCCCATGAGTATGCGCAGAGGAGGAACAGATATGAACTTGTGTGGCCATGCGCAGGGGGCTGCTTGAGAGGCACAGACTGTTCATGGTAGCCAGGGTGGTTCTGCGCTAAGGAGAGAGAGCTCCAAGGGAGATACCCAGGACCAAGATGCTACCTCGGGGGATATTTAGCTCTGGGGTGAGAGCACTTACACCATTCTCAACAAGGGATGCTTTGGTCCCTTCGGGGACTTTTGGCAATATCTGGACACATTTTTGGCTGTCGCTGTTTAAGGTGGAGAGATGGAGCTGATATCTATTTGAGCACCAACGATTTCTCATCTTTCGTGGCACAGGAGGACCTCATAACAGAATTGTCAGGCTCAAATATCACCAGTGCCAAGATTAAGAAACTGCTTTATGCCCTCGGTGAGTATTTGAGTTTGTCGAAATAAACATTGTTAATCACACGCTGAAAAAAAATAAAATAAAAGCCACCCTGTGAAAAACACTATTTTATTTCTGATCCCCCAGTACAAATCTTGTTGCTGGGAAGGGTTGTAGATCAAAGCCCCAGCTTGAAGATCAACAGAGTGCCACGCTGTCTCTGTACTGTCTCCTCCCTCCTCGGAAACATCCGTCTTTATCTGAACGTAGCATTCCTTTGTGTCTTTCCAAAGAGCTTGCAAATGTACTCAGATCAGGCACGGTAGTGATACTGGTACCATCCCACAGATCGAGAAAACGGGTACCACGGAAGGCTGCTGCTTTCCTCCACCCGATGTCAGTTTGATTCTCAAGAAGTGAATTGAAGTCTCTGTGAATACATTAGATTGTGTGACCTATGGCTTCCGGTTTGTTTGACAGGAAGGGAATGTCTAGACTGCCTTCTCAGCTCTTTGTGATGAGGGAAACACTTAGCTCTCCATGAAAAGGGGGGGGGGGCGGGTATCCATGGCTGCTACCCATCAGAAGCCAGTCTTCCTCACCAGTGCTGGCACATTGGGGTAGGGAGGATGCCCTCCCACTGCCCTACAGAATATCAGCACAGCACCATCTGAGGGCCGAGGTGGCACTGAGGGTTGCCGTGGGGAGATGGATCTGAAGGACTGTGAAGGCCAAAACAATGCTAAGTTGACATCTGGGGAGAAACAGTGGAAACTAAAGGCCACATTAAAGCTAAGATGGCTGTTGGAAGAAAGATCTGAGGGAGACTGAAGGTCAAAGTGGTGCTGGGTAGGCATTTGGGGGAAACTCTGGAGGGGTCTAGGGCCAAGATGGTATTGAGTGAAGCTGGCGGAATGAGCTCTGAGGAGATCTGAGGGCCACCATGCCATAAAGCGTGCTTGTAGGGGACAGGCTCTGAGGGAGGCAAAAGGCCAGGATAACATTAAGTGTGGCTATGGCGAGTGGACTCTAAGAGAGGCTGAGAGCCACTATGCTGTTTGCTGTACGTAACTTAGAGGAGAGAGGCCCAAGGGAGGCCTGTGTTTGCTGTGAAGCCCTCTGTGAGGCAGGCCTATGTGCTCAGGTCTGTAGTCTTGCTGCTCTGAGGCAGGGGGACGGCAGGGGCAAGGTCAGCTTTTGCTGCAGAATCAGCTCAAGGCAGCCAGAGTGACTTGGTGAGGCCTTGTGTCGAGGTAAAAACTAAAGGACCTGTGCTGCAGCTCAGTGTTACAGTACCTAGTACCTGAGAGATTCTGAGCCTAATTTCCAGTTCCACCAAAACTCCAGACAAGCAAACAGATCCTCTGTGGTCCCCACGAGAGGCTAATGGTTCTCATTTCTCAAGATACCAGCAGAGGCCATCAGCATCTCTGCCCATGGCTCTAGGGTCAACAGGAGGAGCCATGCAAGGACCAAACCTTGGTCCTACAGGTCTTAAGATGTCTGCTCCCAACTCTGAAGTATAACACAAGAGTTCTTGGATCCCCTCAGCCTGGACAGAAAATATTTGATTCAGCCTATTTTGTATGGTTTTTTATTAATGAATTGCTGCATGTTCAGGATTCAATAGGGTGTGCTGTGGTCAAGAGCAGTCCCCAGATCACCATGGCCACTAAGACCTGTGTCTCCCTGCCTCCCACTATGTGACCATCATGGGTCTGCTGGGGCTCCGCTTTCTCCTCAGTCTGGAGCCCACCCATTTGTCTGTGTGGGGCGAAGGATTAGAAGTGAAATCTACCCTAGCTCTCTTCACTGAAGGTCAAGTTTGGCTGATTCAGTAGGGAGGGTGTAAACATCACCATGCCCAAAGTCTTGAAAGAAAATATGAAAATCTGAACCTCCTGTGAATGATGCTACTTCCGGTCACCAAGGAGTTGGTACAACAGCCAGTACCAACCCAAACACTGGAGCCTGTCCAAGGCTAGAATCCTAAAAGAGCATGCGCGCGCATGCTCTCTCTCTCTCTCTCTCTCTCTCTCTCTCTCTCTCTCTCTCTCTCTCTCTCTCTCTCTCTCTCTCTCTCTCTCTTTCTCTCTCTCTCTCTCTCTCTCTCTCACACACACACACACACACACACGGGGGGGCGGGGGGAGCATGCGATCAAAGGTGAACATAATAGTGAAACACTCTTTGTTTCTGTTCCCATATCTGTTTCCTGTCTCAGAAATCAAACGGGTCATGCCAGAAGCCTGAAGAGGTCTCTTCCGATCCTGACATTCTGGGACTCGAGAGACTCGGGGAGGGCCCTAGATTTCTTCCCAAACTTTCAAAGCATTCTCACATCTGCCGAGCATGGTCTGGACAGTGTCTCTGTCAGGGGGGTTGAGGGCAGTGGGAGACACAGAGCCAAAGCATGAGGCAAGCACGCAGCTGCCCGTCACCATTAGCTCTGGCCTTGAACCCATCCAGAGAAAGCACTGTGAGCCAAATGTGTGTATCTGCTCATGAACCTTCACGGAAAATGAGCTTCTGGAACCTTCCACAGCCTTTCAAACTCCACCATCAACTCAGCCCGGTACCTGGACTGGCCTTTCTTTCCATGGCTCCAGTGAGCAGCCTAAGAGCATGTGCGCGCGCGCGCGCACACACACACACACACACACACACAAGTACACACACACTGGGTGTCAGAGTTTCTGTTTGTCACACAAGCTTTCTGGACTTGAGCAAAGTCATGTGATGACAGGAACTTTATCACTCTGGCCTGAAGTCATCACCACTTACAACATGAGAACAGTGGCTGCAAGTCTGTGCACAGCAGAAGCAAACTGTTAATTACCCAGAAAAAAAATCCTCTTTGCAAATCTATTGCGATTTCAGGAGATGAACTGGCATTTGACTTCAAACCCTGGGAGCTCAGGCCAAGCGGCACAGTTGGCACTGGCCAGGTGTTCTCATTCTAGAATCTGCCAGTCTCATCCACAAGGCTCCGTGCAATGTGAAACAAGTTCTGTGTGCAGTGTCTGCATAGCGAGGTGGTGATGGTGAGCTGTGCTCCAGCCAGGCTTATCAGTTATGGCTGTTAGTCTTCGCGGTCAACCTGATGGGACTTGCTGTCACCATGGAAGCATATCTCTGGGTATGTCTGTGAGTGTGTTTCCAGAAAAGTTTGACTGAGGCGCATAGTCCCACTATGAGCGGGGGTGGCACCATCCTATGGGCTGATGTCTCAGACCGAGTAATAAGTGAAAGCAAGCTAGCTAAACATCAGCTGGCATTGCTCGCTCTGCTTCCTGACTGTGGAGACATTGTGACCAGCCACCTCACAATCCTGCCCCTGCGTCCTCCTTACCATAATGAATGGCATCCTTTAGCTGTGGGTCAAAGTAGACCCTTACCCCCTTACATAGCTTTTTATTGGGTATTTTTCTCACAGCAAAGTAAGTAATTGATGCCATAGTGAAACACCCTACACTCCCACTTGAGCTGCCCCCAAAGTCTGGCATGCGGTCTCCAGTGTGTGCCAGGGCAGGAGTTCTACATGGCTGTCCTGTTAGGAGAAAACACGCCCTCAAGGCTGAGCATGTTTAATAGGAGTGGTAGCATAGAGATCTGCATGTCCCATGTTAGTGACATTTGGAGGTGAGGAAATACGGTCCCAGGATCCCAAGAGCATCCCTTAAATATCGGGATATTGATGTGCAATCTCCAGACTGTCAATTCACTTATTTTGTGGGTTTGAGGTTGAATGCACAGCTTTGTGCATGCTAAGCAACTGCTTTTACGCTGAGCCACATCCTCCACCTTATTTGTGTATGGGGGGGGGGCGGATAGGGAGGGCAGGGGAGGGTGGGAACTGAACTAGAGCCTTGTAGTACGGGCGAGTGCTGCAGCACTGGACAGCCTCCTTCCTTACCCTCACAAGTTTAAATCCTGACATGAAACTAGACGCTCCTTTGACTCATGAAAAAAAAAAAAAAAAAAAAAAAAAAGGCTATACCTATTCTAAAGAAATTGAGATTTTAATGCAGTAAATATTTGTTTATTTCTTAATAGTCAAGGTAGTGGTCCGAAACGAATCAAATATTTCTTGATGTTTAAATTTAACCATCAGAGCAGTGGGTTTCCTTCTCCTGGACCAAGATAGCTGCTCTAGCTCCTACCACACCATATTCACATGCGCTCAAGCAGGCACACACATACATGCGCGTGCGCACGCGCACGCACACACACGCACACACACACACACGTGCACCACTCCCACGGCAACCCATAGCAACCAGCAGGGAAAGGAGAAGGAAGGGGAAAGGTGTGCATATCTCCTTAAAGGTGCCACACCTTCACTGGCATCCCAATGTCTGGTATGTGACTAGTTAGGCACATCTTCCTAGAGAAGCCAGGACATGCAGGCGTTATTCTGCCCGGCCCCAATATTCAACTAAGTACCAGAAGAAATATTGCTAAAGGGAAAAAGGGGACAGAGGAACTACAAATAATTTGAAATGTAAAAAATACTATGACAACCAAGAAAAACACACCCGTGGGCCACTTGGGGACAAGAAGAATCATTCTCTACCAGAGCTGTGATAGGAGAGTGTCACTGTGATAAAATACGTTCCTTATAGAAATTCTTCTCTGCGCCAGCATTTCCCATGCACGGGGTGCACAGTGTGGCTGCACAGTGTGCTAAATGGTGAAGCCCTGTCTGTTTTTCTTTGACCCTGTAAAGCAGATGACATCATCCCCATTCCTTCCCTGGGGATGGAGGTCAGAGGTGAGGGATGGCAAGACCAAGGCCACCGGTGTGTGAGTGGCCCGCTGAGGATGCCGACGCCTGTGTCCCGTCTAGGACGTGATGACTTGGGTACAGGTGGCAGTGACCTCGCTCCCACCTTACAGCTCCTAAGCAGTCCTGTTCCACACAAGGGAGGAACAGCTATGGAACATACTAGAATTCAGAGCCTGTGGGTGGAGGAGGAGCCTCAGCCATCAAGCTAGGTCATCTGTACCCTGGCTTGGAGCCCTTCCCTCTCCTCTTTGATCTTCGTTTTCATACAAATTCCTCCACCTACTTATATTTAAAAGAGAGAGAGAGAGAGGAAAAAAAAAGAAATAGAAAGCATGAAATAATGACTTCTGAGGCAGGACCTGCTTTTCCTCAAAATCAGGAGTAATCGTTTTCCTGCTCTGCTGGGAAGGCAGACCCTCTCATCTCCTGCCCGGGGTTTGGCCATCTACTTTTCTGTGGCCCCCGCGAGCTTGCCTTTCTTCAGCAGACATGTCCCTTGTGATCTATCACCAGACCATTTCCCTGCCTCGGGATGGGGTGGGATGGAAAAACTCCTTCTCCCTCTCCCTTCAACACCTACCTCGGGGGGCCTTTGATTTGCCAGGCGCAGGCAGGAGGGAGGTTTCCGGAGGATGACCTCAGACCCTTCCCTGTGTAGAACCCACAGGCACCTCATCATGCCTAAGCTGCAGAGGTGGGAAGTCTGCTTCCTGGGAGAGGACTTCTGGTTCTCTGCTTTAAAAAAAAAAATGACCTCTCTTTACACCTAGCCTAGTGGGACAGGCATGTCATATGAGATACCCAAGAAGTGGGAAGATTGGAGAGTTCAAGGCTTGCCTGGACTACAGAGTGAGGTCAAGAGCAGCCTGGGCCAAGTAGTGAGACTCTGTCTCAAAAGAAAAAGTAAGAGGGCCAACAGCGACAAATGGAAGGGTCATTTGTTAGGCATGTATGAAGCCAGGTTAAAGCCTTAGCACCCCACAAATAAACAGGCAAGGAGGGCTTGGCTTTGTCCCCGAGTCTGGTGCCACCTCCTTCCCACAGTTGGTACCCCAGAGCAGAAGATACCTGGGCCTCCCTGCTGCCCTGCCATGGGCCACCCCCACATCAGGAGACTCGTAGCAAATTTCTTAGTTACTTCTCTGTGGCTGTGATGAGATCTGACGACCAAGGCAACTCACGGAAGAAAGAGGTTATTGGAGCTTATGGTTTCAGAGGGTTAGAGTCCTGATGGTGGGGTGAAGACATGACAGCTGAGAGCTTACACCTCCGTCTCCAAGCAGGAGGCAGAGACCGCTCACAGGAAACCTGTGTGGCTTTTAAAACCTCCAAGCTTGCCTCCAGTGATACACCTCCTCCTCCAGCCAAGCCAGACTGTCTAAGTCTCCCCAAATGGGACTACTGACTGGGGAAATCGGTATTCAAAGATCTGAGCCTCTCGTGGGCATTCTCCTTCCGGTGACCAACCACTAGCATGCCTAGCTTCTAACCTGATGCCGGTAGCACCCACTCACACATGTCCAGTAGTGTCAACCAGTGTCCCCGGACAATGGCCATTCATCCCCTGGCAGCGGGGAGTAGGGGGGAGGGGAGAGCGCGAGGGGGCGCGGAGGGGGGGGGAAATTGCAGCTTGGAATACTAACACTAGGATGATCAAGGATGGCCCCTGAGTGTCACTTCCCTGCCTTAGACCACTTCCTAGGCCTGCTCCTCATTCCCTGTTGTATCTGGAAAGTCACACTGGCCCTGAGGTTCAACTTCCATCTCGATGAGTGAGTCGGAAAACTGAGTGTCTTCCCTGGGGTCACAAGGCTATCCTTGCCACCTAGATTGTGAGATGCTGTCAGTGGCCCTGAGCAGGGAGGTCCTTGTGCTTAGGAAAGGAAAGCAGTTTTGATGGTGGCTGCACGTGGAGATTTGACAGACAAAGCAGCTGAGAGGAAATCAGGATCCCAGGTCCTGCCCCAGCTCCACTAGGATGTCACAGCATTAGTCACCTCCTACTCTTTTGCATAAGCAAACTTTGCTTCCTATCCCAATGACCACCCTCCTCCCTCAGTGACATACCTGAGAGGTTGCCTCCTCTAGGAAGCCACCCGCGATTGCCTCTTTCGGTTCCCCAAGCCGGGGCATGAGCAATCCTTAGCGAACACAGAAATCCTGGTTTCTGTTGCTGAGCCCCTCAGTCTTTTCACATCGTGACTCCACACAGGCAGAGCTGACGTCATAGGCGACCTTGAAAGCTTGAGCCTACCTGTCAAATAGGGTAGGGAAAAGGCTAAGAGGGCGAAGCACACGGCAGAACACCTCCTGAAAAATAAAAGTGTTGTGAGTCGACTGCACACGTAGAGGTGAGAGGGTCACCCTGGATGTCAGTTCTTGGGTGCTGTCCACTTTACCAGATCGCTTTTGTTAGCTGGGCCTCAATCTCCCAGGGATCACTTTACTTGTTTCCCATCTCACCATCGCTGCAACTGTAGCCGTGTGACACCACACCTGGCTATTTGCAGGGGCTCTGGGGAATCTAAAGTCAGACCTTCACATTCATGTGGTAGAGACCCCACTGCTGACATCTCCCTAGGCGCCCCCCACACACACATTCTTTCTTGTTAGCTTTCTCACACCAAGCCAGTGATTCAGAGTGAGCCTGTCAAAGCCCTGCCCTCATGAGCCCACAGTCGAAAATAAGCCACCCTGTGGTATCGGTAAACAGTGCCTGGGCAGGAGAAGGAAGCAGGGCCCGGAGGACCTGGCAGACAGGATTGCTAGTTAAAAGGCGTGACACTGACACAGAAAGAAAGGGTCTTTAAACAATGTGACATTTTATTGAGAGAGAGAACAAACTAGAGAAAGTGCATGCTAAGCCACTAAGCCACTAAGCACAGGGGTCACTGTAGGTCTAACCATGTCCCTCTACATGGCTCTTAGTGTCTGGCATGCAAGACCCAGAGTGTCTGCAGGAAAGAGCTACAAAGGAGTGGCACAGGTGAGAAGGTTCCAGAAAGTTCCTAGAGTTCACATTGGGGGTCAGTGGATTTTACTTAAAAAAAAAAAAAAAGGAAACAAAGATTTGGGGGAGGCAGCAACATACAGCAGCCACCAGCTGTGCTCCAGGGGAGATAAATTTCTGTGAGGACAGCAGAGAAGTCAGTATTCCCTCCACTTATTTTGAACTCAGAGTCCCTTGGTTGACAAATACACTGCAGGGATTGTCTTCTCTAGGTGGGCGTTCCAGCTGCTTCTGTCTCCTGGCTGCTGTGAACACGAGGCTGTCTGTGCTGCTGTGGGCGAGGCGTCACAAGTTCCTGATCGCTGTTCTTCTGAACACATAGCAAAATGACCACAGTCTTACCTGGTTACCCCTTCTTTTCCTCCTTCCTTCCTTTCTTCTTTCTTTCCACCTTTTATTTGTTCCCCCCCACCCATGACTTTTTTTTGCATTAAATTTATTAATTGACAGTTTCACACTTGCACATAACGCACATTGGCGATGCCACACATACACTCATTTATTTTATTTTATTTTATTTTTAAAGACAGGGTCTCAAGGTATCTCTGGCCTCAACTTTCCTGTATAGGCACAGGTGATTTTGAAATTATCACTCTCTTGATTTTTGCCTCCTGGCTCCTGGGAGTACCAGTACGTAGCGTCGCGTACAATGTCTGTAGCGCTGGTGGCGGAACCTAGGAAACCCTAGGCCTTGTGCTCAGTAAATACATTGCTAACCAATCTGCATTCCTGGCTTCACTCCTTAAAACCGCTCTCTGGATGTACATAGTGCACGTCTTTGAAGTGCAAAATGAGGCATGCTTATTTTAGAACCATCGCAGAGTCACACAACCATCGCTACAATCTAGTTTGGGGATGTCTTCATCACTTTCTAAGAGCCTTCATCATCATCAATACCCCGTGATCCCCACAGCTCTCCTCTCCCCAACCCTTCAGCAAGCACTTTCTGCCTACGTGGATTTGTCTATCTTGAAATTTTTAAGTAAATACAATCTTAAAATATGGTGAGCTTTATATCTGAGTTTTTCCTGTTTAGCTGTTCTCAAGGCTCAAGCAAGTGATAGCACTGATTAGTTGTTACTTGCCTTTTATTACCCAGTAATATTCCTTTGTCTGCATACTTCTGGTTTTATTCATTCACTTGACCATCATCAGATAGACGTTGGTACCACATCCAGTATCCTCCAAGCATCTTACCCTTTGGTTGCCTATCACTGTCTTTTGGGCATTTAAAATATTCCTCTTTATTGTATTTATATAATTTATTTGCTTATATATTTTTTGACTAGGGATTTTCAAAGGAAGATGTTTCTATACCATTGTCAGGTGTATCTGTGCTTTAAAGCAAAGCAAGATTTTCAGTGAAAACTCAGTGCAGAGAACAGGTGAAGACATCACACTGCAAATCCATTACTGGTCAACCTATATAGCCTCCTCTTCTGAAAATACATGTCAAAAAAAGAAAAAAAAAGATAATAGCATCCATTCAGCTTAAAGCCTACATAAGTGTGTGTGTGTCTGTCTGTATATGTGTCTGTGTATGTGTGGTTTGTGTATGTGTGTCTATGTGTGTGAGTGCATGGTCTAAATGTGTGTCTGTGCATATGAGTGTGTGTGTGCTCTGTGTGTGTGGTCTGTCTGTGTGTATGGTCTGTATCTGTGTGTGTGTGTGTGTGTATCTCTCTCTCTGTGTATGTTTGTATATGTCTGTGTGTGTGGGGTCTGTGTGTGTGTCTGTGTGCGCCTGTGTGTGTGTGGTCTGTGTGTGTGTCTGTGTGTGTGTGTGTGCATGGTCTGTATGTATGTCTGTACACATAAGTCTGTGTGTGTGCGCCTGTGTGTATGTGTGTGTGTATCTGTGTGTGGGTGTGTGGGTGTGGTCTGTCTGTGTGTATGGTCTGTGTGTGTCTCTTTCTATGTGTGTATGTGTCTGTGTTTGTGTGTGTTCCTGTGTATCTGTGTGTATGGTCTGTGTATGTGTGTGGCTGTATGTGTGTGGTCTGTGTGTGTGTCTGTGTGTGTGAGTATGTGGTCTATATGTGTGTCTGTGCATGTGAGTCTCTGTGTGTGTCTGTGTGTGTGGTGTGTGTATCTGTGTCTGTATGTATATATGTATTTTCTTCTCTGTTTCTAATGGAATAGGCTTGCAGCCTTTAGGGAAAATAACAGGAGGAGTACTGACTGATTATACTATGAGAAAAGGAGAGTCAAAGACTCTTCGGAAACAGTGCATACATAAAACATTTTGAACAGTGCACAAATGCAGGAATTACTGTTCTATGCTAGGGACCCATCCAAAGCAGCAGTGTGCTCAGCATTAGCAGCAATTTGATCACTCAAATGTCTGTGAAAGCCACTGTCCTGTGTTGTGCAGTGACAAGGGTTCCAAGGCCACGGGGACAAGACCATTGTGCCTAATTTACAGCCACATTCTCGGTGAACTGCAGCTGTTGTACAAATCAAAGTTCCTTGGCCATGAGGTCCACAGCATATTGATGTTAAAATAAATAAATAAAACATATTTAAAGGTCTCTTGGGATCTGGACCACACATCTTGCTATGGACATTGGAAAATATGGAGTCAAGCACAGAGTGTGGGGAAGAGAACACAGGAGATGGCTTGCAGTGTCTTCAGGCTCTGTGTGAGAGCAATTATCTTGGGTTTGGGAAACTGATGTTCTTTCTCCCATTTCTTATTTCCTTTCCACCCAGGCATGGTCCAACTTTGTTATAAAGAAAGGAGAGAAACTTGTCACCTGTTTGATCACGAGTGCGGTGTAAAGATTTGCCTGTCACCTGTTTGGGATAATGGTTGAGTTTTTCGGTTTTCAATTGGTGCTTGGCAGTTCCAATGTGTTAGATTGCTCTCAAACAGCTAAAAGAAATCCACACGTCCTATCTGTTGTCAAGTTCATTTAGCAGATTATTCTAAGACTAAAGCAAGGGGAGAGTGCCTGTGCTGTGGGTCTTTTAAGGAAAATATTACAGAGTGTGAACAAAAGCTATCCGTGGGATGCTAGCATCTCAGCCCCAAAGCCCACCTCTGAAATCCTTCCAGGAAACACTTGAAAATGCTTATTTCACACAGAGTCCAGGCAGGCTGCAAAAACAAAAGATGAGGGAACAAAAACAGCTGAAGAGGATGTGCTGTTCTCTTGCAAGGTCCTCAACGGGATCCCAGGCACGCCCTGATGACTGGCTGGCCGTAGAAGGCTTAAGTTTATTGGCTAATGAGGCTGTCACTCTTCTTTCTGGGATGTCTTTCCTTCACAGGAAACTCCATCATGCTGGGCGTTTGATAATATTTGAGCCAACCTGAGAACTTTCAGTGTTCATAGGTATGTATGTGTGTGCAGATGTGCGTGTATATGTGTGTGTGTGTGTGTGTGTGTGTGTATGTATGTATACATATGTGCATGTGTGCATGTATGGGGAGGGGGACAGAAGACAACCCCAATTGCTGCTCCTCAGGAGCCATCTATCTTGCCTTGGGGGACCTGACCAGCAAGCTCCAGGAAACCACCTGCTTCTACCTCCCAGTGCTATGGTTACAAGCAGGTACCAGCATCCACCTCATCCTTACTCCCACCACACCTACTGTACCCCGTCCCTAGTGGCATTTTCCAAGGATGCTGGAGATGGGCCTCAGGTCTTCACAGTTGCCCAGGAGGCATCTAACCCAGTGAGCCTCCTTCCCAGCCCCTCAGCCAGACAGCCATTTTATACTAACAGATGATCCATATTTTTCATTTAGGATTTGTTGTAGGCAAGTATGGTGGTGTACACCATTTAATCCTAGAACTGAAGAGGCAGAGGTAGGCAAATCTCTGTGAGTTTGTGAGAGTCTGAGGCCATTCTGATCTACGTAGTGAGCTCAAGGCCAAATAAGGCTACATAGCAAGATCTTGTCTCAAACAAAAACAAAAAACTTAATAAATATTATTAAAATAAGATTTAAATTCACAATTTTATATAGTTTTAAATTTTTTATTCTTTGAGAAATTCATACATGTAGTCAATGTATTTTGGTCATATTCGTCCCTCCCTCCCTCCCTCCCTCCCTCATTCCTCCTGGACCCTTCCTCTCCCACATCTCCCTTCCAATTTCTTAAAGACATTTCCAAGGCTGGAAAACCTTCTTCCAATCCAGCAGGTGGACAGACATCAAGCTGGTGGGGCAAGCCTATGGGAAGAGGCCACTGGTCTTTGCTTCAGCCCCTCATCACTAGGCGAAGACCTCAGGTGGTCGATGCTCCCTAAGCAAACCAGAAACCCAGCTTGTCTTCTACCTTGAGGTGGGGAGAGTGACCCACAGGCCTGTGCGTCCCCAGCCCAGAACATAGTCCTTTAGGTCAAATTTTCTGGTTTCAAATTGTTGGCAAACCGTGCTTCAAAATGAATGTAAAGGCCAAATTTGATCTGCGGGTTGTTACATTTTCATCTTCAAGATGAATCTGTTCTCGGATGATGGGAAAAGCTTACGGGCCCATGCAAGAATCACAATTTTCTCCCAATGGCTTTCTATTAAAAGTCATCAACCAAAGCTATCTTCTTTATCTTTTAAATAATAGTCCTTGGTAAGTGGATGCTTTCATTACATTTGAGATACTGAGCTTCTCCCAATTCAGCTTTTCTTTTCTTTTCTTTTCTTTTTTTTAAAGTCGGGTCTTACTGCGTGCACACCCTTGGCTAGACTGGATTTCACTATTAAAACCAAGCTGGCCTCAAACTTGCAGCAATTCTCTTGCCTCTGCTTCTACTTCCTGAGTGCTGGGACGAAAGGAAGTATCTCATCATGCCTTGCCCAGATGCCCTGCGCCTAAGGCAGCCCCCATCCAAGTCCAATACCAGAGGCAGGAGCTCAGCGCGACATCACATCCAAACTCACAATAAGGATCCCAGCTCTGCATCCTCCAAAAGAAGCTTGCCTAACAACTGAGTAGTGACCTCCACCCAAGCCATCTTCTGAGCCCTGAAAATAGCTAACGATAAGATTTGAAAATTGCCATGGAGCTTTTGATTTGCAGCTATGGTGCTGTCTTGGTGTTAAGCATGGTTCCTTTGGGTGACTCACATGGCTTGAAGGTGGTACTGATTTACCTGTGTCCACCCTTCTGCCTTTTCCACCGCCCCTGGACCCTTCTTAGCTGGGTCCACGCTGCTCTACTTACTGAGGTCACAACCAATTAACTCTTTAGAAAATTTGTCTGGAACACAGAATCTAAATTTACCAAACCCCTCCCTCACCCCTACTCCCACCTCAAGTATCCATCCATGACTTTATAACTATAGTCTGATGCAAACATGCCTGCTACCAACTTCGTTAATAAATTTTTATCGACATCCATGTCATATATTGACATTTTGTCTGTGGCTGCTTTTGTGTTACCACAGGCCACTTAAGCCATTGTAAGGGAGATAACATGGCCAGTGAAGCTGAAGCCATCCACTGCCTAGCCATTTACAGAAAGGATTTGTTAGCCTCTCAGGCCTTTGCCTCATCTATTTCCTGCACAACAGTACTGATCTGAAAATCATTTGTGTTTTGTTTGTCGCTTCTATAATACGGTATAAACTCCCCGAGGTCATTGCCCCTTGGAACATAGTAATATCATAATATATGTTCATTGAGTCTACTCAGTGACTTCCATGTCTCCATTTTTAAGGCAAAGAGGACTCCTGGGCCATTTGGCCAGCCAGTTCTTCCATCTGAGGCTCTGAAGCCAATCTTGGCATTACTGCCATCAGGAACTCTGTGTAGAGTGGGCAGATTTAACTTGTGGAAACTGAACCAACAGATTTCTCTGCAACAGAAGAGGCCTAAGTGATGACCTTAAGGAGAAAAAGCCAAGAGACGAGATCAGTAAAAGAATAAGTGTGGCGTGGTGATCAGACACTCCGCTCTGCTGATTTCTATGTTGCCAGGCCATTGGCCATAGCTCTGACTGGCCACATGAGTGGTTTGTTCTAAAGTCTTCACCTGTCTGAGGAAATGTTTCTTGGCTTCTCCCCTAATCTGCACACTCCCAGTTCCACGCTACCTGTGCTAACACCAGCATGTCTCCATCCTATATCCTGGCCACTGTCTACACTTTACCTTCCAGAGATAAATCCCCACCTCACTCACTCGCTCACTCACATCTCTCTCTTTACCACATTCCTCAGTTCTTCCAGCTCGTGGACCCAGTCTTCTCAGTGGTGTAAGGCTCGGAGTGGGATGTGGTTCCTTAATATGAGGGCTTGCCTTTCTCTCCTTACTCCCTGTGAGCAGGCACCATTTATACCCACCTTCATCGTTCCCTCTTTCTCCCATGTTATGATTGACCTAAATTTAGACTCTACAGCAGAGTCCCTGGTTCTATGCTGAGTTGTGTGTGCCAGGCACCCGCCAGACCACTGAAATTTCCCATGAATCCTAGATCTGTCTTTTGGAAGTACACTAGATAGATGAGGCTGTAAAAATGTGCCTGCTTGCCTTGTTAGGCAAGCCATTTCCTTTCTTTTGGCAAACCATAATTACTGGTTTGCTTCTGGAATTATTATTGACTGCAACTTAAGCTGTCTTGACCTTAACCAGTACACATTCGGTTCAGCATCCCAGGACACCAATGCCAGGAGTCAATCTCTTGAGCAACTTCTATATGTTCTCTTTGGTGCCTCAAATTACTTATAGATAAACAAGCTCTGAACACAAGATAAACACAAGAGGATGGGCCTTGTCATCTATGTCTAGGGAGCAGGAGATGAAGGGAAACAGATAGTTCCAGAAACTGGGATGAGGGTCATGGAGGAAGTAAGAGCTAAAAAAAGAAGACTCTAGGCTAATAGCAAGAAGTGGGGTGAAGGGGGTACCAGGGAGGACCGCTGAGGGAGTGAAGGCTTACTGTCATCTATGAGCCTTTTTCAACATAGCCATCTTTAGCCAGTGAGCCTTGATACATGTACATAGGCGAGCTGGGATGGAGAGTCAGCTGGTAGAGTGTTTACCTGGCATGCAGGGGGACGTGTTTTCTTCCCAGCACACAAAACTGGGTGTGGTGGTACACGCTTGTCATCCTAGCACATTTGAGATGGAAGCAGGCAGATCAGAGGTTCGAAGTTGTCCTTAGCTGATACAGTAAGCAGATACTGTTAAGAATTCATAACCCACAAGCTAATTCTGCTACAATCACATAAAGTTATATAGCTTTTATGGGGGGGGCGGCTCAGAAGATTTTTTTAAGATTACATTAAAAAATTGAGCTAGAACATGTATTGGGCTCAACCTGACCATCTAAGTGATACACTCATAGAGTAGGCCTGACAACTGTCTCCCAAAAGCGAATCCACTGTCATCAAAAGGTAATAGGAGGATTAGTGGTGTGGTTTAGTGGGAGAAGGCACTTGCTGCCAAGCCTGATAATTTGAGTTCAAGCCCTACCTGGTAGAAGGAAAGAACTGACTCTCACAGATTGTCTTCTGACTTCCACGAATGTACTTAAGCAAGCATCCCCACATACAAAATAATAAAGTCTCAAAAGGGTTAATTTTTGTGGGTGAAAGGAAACAGTAGGAGAAAGGCCCACCATCACCTACCACACAGGAGATTCTCAAGCAAAGTTGACTCACCTGGCCAGGTGGCAAATGTCTGTAAGCAGTAAGCAATTCCTATTGACATTTTTCCCTGTGGGGAAGCTCAGAAAGGGCACAAGGCATAGGAAAATATAACCAGTAAAAGTACCTTTTGTCTAGAGATAGCAATAGATAGATACATAAATAGATAGATGGATAGATGATAGATAGATAGATAGATAGATGATTGATGATAGATATAGATAGGTGATTAATAGATGATTGGTGAATAAATGATGCATGATGTTTGGATAGATTATATGGATATATAAAGGATAGATAGTAGATGGTTATTGAATAAATGATAGGCGGTATACAGTTGGATAGATATATAAATATAGGTAGATGATCGATAAATTGATTATAGATTGGTAGATAATAGATGATAGATACATAGATAATAAGCATGTAGGTAGGTAAATGACAGATAGATAGGTAGATAGATAGGTAGATAGATAGATAGATAGATAGATAGATAGATAGACAGACAGACAGACAGACAGACAGACAGACATCTTTTGGTGGAAGCTTTGCTTCTCATCCTATCCATCTGCACAATAAAGGAGATAAATTGATACTAAACATAAGGGAGTCTTGTTAAGGCTGGTGGAGGGTGTTCTCAGATGCTGCCAGGCAGTGAAACACATGACACATCCCCTGTCTAAATGTGAGCAGCCTTGAATTGCCAAGCCAGGTAGAGTGCATCCACAAATAACTCTTAAATGCATTAAACTCCTGAATATACTAGATCCTTCCAGCCACTACCTAGGTTTTGGTGCTCAGCTCATTAGCATTTGAACGAATCTGTGAGACTTTCAAGGCAAGTTGTTGGATGGCGCTAAGTAGACTAATGCAGTGGATTCCAGGGCCTAATGGCTCCATTTATCAAGGGAGCAGGTTGTAACATTATGCATAAAACCTTTCTCACATGGCCGTTTTACTATGCATTTAATTCTACGGCAACATGGCACCGCGTGCAGCGGAAATGAAGAAGTTAAATAAAGGCAGCATTCCGAGAAAAGACAAAAGGGGGGATCAATACCCTCCTCCTTCCCCAAATAAAAGACAATTTACACACAGTGGAAATCCCCATTGAAGACAGAGCCTGACCAATGGCAAGACAGAGCCGCTGATGCCTTGCAAAGGCAACATGCACTTTCCTTTCCACTGAACCCATTTCCAGCATTGGGGATAATATTACTTGGATGCTACCTACTCGTTAGTTAAAGGCCTTCCTGCTGCACTGAGCTTTGCAGGCTGTGAAAGAGCCTGTGTCTGACCTTTCTACCACTTTCCACATTCTTTTCCTTTTCCCTAGTCTATGCCAACTAATGAAGGTGACCCACTAGAGCTTGGGAAACCCAAGCATTCACGATGTTTTGTTTCTTATAGTGATCTAAGAAATGTATCCTGACATTACGAATCTGATTTTGCCTATTGGAAAAGTCACCAAAGGCTTGTGATGTGAAATATTCAACCAGGTGCTAAGAGGAGGTTTTGGGCTGTGCAAGCAACAGTTCTATGGACAGTGTAGTTTTATCAGCAAGCCACCTGGAGTGATGCTACAGTATAGATTTGAGTTGTTGTTGTTGTTGTTGTTGTTGTTGTTGTTTTACTGAAGTTTCCTGCATAACCAAGTAGCTGTAAAGCTATGAATACCTAATGAGTGACTCTTTGGGGGAAATTTAGGATTAAATCCAGGGCCTTCTGCACGCTGTATCTCCTAACTCTCCTTTTAGTTTTGCTTTTGAGACAGGCTCTCACTACTTTCCTCACTCAGACTGGCCTTGAACTTGTGATCCTCCTGCCTCAGCCTCCCTACTAGCTATGAGAGTAGGTCTGTGCCAT
Source organism: Acomys russatus (assembly GCF_903995435.1). Taxonomy (NCBI): domain Eukaryota; kingdom Metazoa; phylum Chordata; class Mammalia; order Rodentia; family Muridae; genus Acomys; species Acomys russatus. The sequence continues at coordinate 19,161,439 of NC_067140.1, forward strand.
TAGTCCAAGTTATGGCTGTTAGATTTTCCACACACTTATTAGTGTTTGGTTTTTATATAGCAGAAATATATGCTCCAAAGAGTTTGTAAATTTTGGAGGAATTCATTACTGTTCACTAGATCTCTCATTGACAGCAAACATTTATAATATGTAGCTCTTATTTTCATTCTTTTTTGTTTACATTTATTTGGAGGGTTTCTGGGGGTGGGCTATATACACATGTCACATGTGTAGAGGTCAGAGGACAACTCACAGGCATCAGTTACTGCCTTTACTGTGGACCAAATTCATGCTGTCAGCCTTGACTGCGAGCCACCTCAACGGCCGTGTGTGTGTGTGTGTGTGTGTGTGTGTGTGTGTGTGTGTGTGTGTTCTGAATAGACATGTATTATGAATATGTGTGCATCTATGTGTTTCTGTACAGCAGCGAGAGGAGGATATTGGTTGTCCCATCTGTCACTTTCCACTTTATTCCTTTGAGGCAGGGTCTCTCACTGGAGCCAGAGATGCCCACCAATCCTGCTGTCCCTGCCTTCTATGGGGCTAGGGTTAAAGGTGTTCACAAGCATGCCTGGCTTTTATGTAGGTGTTGGGGATTAGAATTCAGATATCCATTCTTTTGCAGGGGCGCTCCTACCCACTGGCCATCTGCACAGCTGTACCATGTTTATCCAGGAGATGTTACTCTGCTACTTAGATTGAAAACACTCTGTCCCGAAAGCCTGAAACAGCCTCACAGTTGCTCACTCTGTCCAGACTACTGTCCAAAGTCATTTCTTTAAGATGCTGAGTTTTCCTTGCTGCCTTCTTCCTCGAAGATGCTGTTCGGTACACTTTTTGGAGGGGTGTGGGTATTCGCACTAAGAGTTTTGCTAATTGAAATAGTTGAAACTGAACTAATTTTCTCTCACTTAAAAAAAAAAAAAAAAGTAAAGCTTGTTCTTCTTCCTTGGGAAGCTCTGCGTCCTTCTGTGCACTGCAAAAAACAGCCTGACTAAACGATACCCTGAACAGAAGGAAGAAATGTGTAAAGATTTTGTTTCATAAAAGCGAATGAAGAATCTTAACATATTCTCCATGTACCCAAAAGTGTCCTATAAAAGTCATTAAACCCCAACAAGGGGCTGGGAAGGTGGCAGAGTTGATAAAGTGCTTGCCTTGCAAGTACAAAGACTGAGTTCCATCCTCAGAAACCACATTAAAATAAGAAATAAACAAAAATTTAAAAGCTAATCACAGTGACACATGCTTAAATTTTTATGAGGTGTGTGTGTATGTGTGTGTGTGTGTGTGAGTGTAGTGTGTGTGTGTGTGTGTGTGTGTAGATACCTACAGAGGCCAGCGGTGTTGGGTCCCCTGGGTCTAGAGTCCCAGGAGGTTGTGAGTCACCTCTGTGGTCACTGGGAACTGGACATGAGACCTAGAGATCAAACTCAGGTCCTCGTATTTGCAAGGCAGGCATGGGTGAGCTACAGTCTCAGCCTTAACCTGAATCTTAGCTTCCTTTTCCAACATACAGAAAGATCCTTCCTTCCCTCTTAATGGGGTGGGCAATGTGCAGGTCACCAGTTACACAACAAGCACACAGAGTCATGTTGGGGTTCATCCTTAGACCCTAAACAAGGCACACGTGCATTTGAGCTACTTCAGTTGCTTTCTCAGCAGATACGTTACACCCACAGGGGAGCCTAGGAAAGGAGGGGAAGATATGAATTCCTTATGCACTGCATCTGGATTCTTCTCATCCAACAGGTGTGAACTCCAGCTGTTGAGGGACGGACTACCTGGACCACTTTCATCTCTCACCAGCCTGGGTCTTTCTTCTGCTGACAGGCTGAATCTGTTTCTCTCTTGTTCTCTTTGTGGGTTTAATCTAAAACGCCATCCACGAAGGTTCTAGAAAGAATGCTCGCAGACTTCCTTCATGTGATGTCCTCCAAATGGCTTGATTCTTTGATTTTTGGCATTCGAAAGGGGCATTTGTCTATCTTGCATGACTCTAGTTCAAATTCCCTTTTGAAATTAACAAATGTGCTTCACGCGGTCACCCTAAGCCTTTGAGACATGGCCCTTTGAGGCGAAGTGAACCATCTTCAAGTTTTTGCTAAGGTTGTTCTCCTCTGTGAAATGGAAATGAATGGTGCCATTCCAGAGGGCTATTGTGAGGGTGAAATGGAAATTACCAGAGAACCGCTCAGCAAACTGTGAAGTGCTGTATAAATATAGGGAAAAGTCACCTGGATTGTAGTGTTTGAGAGTCTTGAGGAGAAAACAGCAAACCAGAGAAAAATCCTTGGGAGACAGAGATACAGAAAGGGCACTGAAAACGCAGACATAACACCCAACCCATCATGTCGTAGATTCTTTGGTATATTTTTAAAATATTATCTGTTATCATTGTTTGAGAATTTCCTATGTACACATAATGTGTTTTGGTCAAATCTATGCCCTATGCCCTCACCTCCAACTTCTCCCCTACCCCTCACTCTTTATTCCCAACTTGATGTGTTCCTTTTTGCTGATTAACCCTCTGAGCCGACATAATGCTAACAGTGTGAGCATGGGTGGAGGGTCTTCCACAGGAGCCTGAGTCATCACAGCCCTGAAGAACACTGACTCTCCTGCCCACAGCAGCCTTTACTGGTCATCAGCTCCTCAGATAGGGGTGAGGTTTCACGAGCCCCCCTCCCATCCATGCTGGGATTCTGGCTGGCTTGATCTTACACATGAGTAGAGCATATGGTCCCATGTGCTGTGTGCACTGGCACTATCATGTCCAGCAAACACTGTTTGACAGCAAATGTCTACCCTCTCTGGCTCTTACAGTCTTTCTGTGCCCCACCCCCGGATCACACAGATCTTTCTCAATGATTGAAGAACTAGTTCATTTAACCTAGATGCGTACAACTGTGTACACTTTGCAAAATATTTAAAATACCAGATATCCTCTAAAAATCATTCATGTTCATGTGCATGCACATGGATGTGTGTGTGAGTGTTTGTGTATGTGTGTGTGTGTGTGTGTGTGTGTGTGAGTGAGTGAGTGAAAAGATCAGAAGTAATTTACCTGCCACTTAATTTGATCACACACACACACACACACACACACACACACACACACACACACACACAAATCACAGGCATGAATATGCAAGGAAATTTGAATGTGTGTTTGTCAGCAACCAAATATTTGGCAAGGGGGAAAATTAAAATAGATTGCACTTAGAGCTGAGAGAAGGAAAAATAAACACAAATTTACAGGTGAGCGTTAGCAAACAGCCCATATAGGGAATGGTCATCTGAAATAGACCCATCCGAATCCCGTAGGAAACTGACACTCCATTTGTACTGCTCTATACTGGAATTGGAAATCTCCGTTTAGGTTTCTCAATAGCAAATTGCTGTGTCTACATGGCAGGTACTCAGCTCTTAAGAGCTGCTAAGATGAAGGGTTATTTGAGACATTTAAAATAAAACTTTTAGATAAGGTCAAACCAGGGTGGCCAGTCAGCGAGACTGCCAGTGGGTATATAAGAGATCACCCACATGCTTTTCTTAGATCACAATGGAAAAAAAAAATACCCAAAATGCCAGAGGAGAGAACAGATCTTAGGTGCTGGCTTGAGAAAACCAATGTCACAGAGCATGGCTTCAGAGTCACTCACCTGCCTCAGGGACTGAAGCCAGGCCATGGAGAAGATGCTATGCACTTTCAAAATCACCTTAGGTTTCTGGGACCTTCTACCCGTAAGCTTCTCTGGTATCTGTGTGGTTTTATAGCTGTGCTGTGATGGCAGGTTAGGAAGAGATGCCTCTGTAGATAAGGCGTTTGCTTTGCAAGCTTGAGGAAGCTGAGCTTCTGATGCCCATAATAGCCGCATAGGGATGGCAGTCCAACTCTAAAGCCAGCACTGAGGAGTCCAGGGATCCCAGGAGCAAACAGACTCGTATGATTGCACCAACGAACAAGCTCTGGGTTCAAATGAGAAACCTTGGCTTCGTGAATATAGTGAAGGATCATGGAAGACGCTGGACATCAGCTTCTGGCTTCACCACACACTCACACACACATGCACACATATGCCCATATGTTCTTAAACACATTCAAACAAATATATGCATGCACACACTTTCTATTCTTTAAACAATTTTTTTTCTTTGAACTTCTGTATCCACGGAAGACAGGAATTTAATATCAGTGGCAACTCACACACACATATATATATGACACACCTTGACACACAGCCTTCTTTGGTCATTTTAAAACCCACTGAAGTTTGAGAGCTGTTTTCTTCAGAAAGCACCAGAAAGAAAGGCTACATATAGATGCCATACTCTGGAGTCTTCCCATGGAGATACTACCAAATACCCAGGGTGACGAAGAAGTAGTGAGATTGTGCAAGATTTAGTAGCTAGCGCTAGTCATCGACCTCCCTGGCCTTACTACTGAAAGCTGTTTTGAAGATTTAATGAAACAGTGGGTGGCATCTTTCCTCAGGGTCAAGTTAGAAGATTGGCACACACGTACTTTTTAACACCTCTTCCTGTATGAGAACCTTGCTGATGCAGATAAGGGTCACCTTACCTTCATTAACAATAGAACAAGTAACACGTCTACTTAGTGAAGCTGTTGACACAAAAAAAATGCACAATGAAAAAGAAATAATAGTTGTACTAATTAGTTATTATCAGCATTAATTGTTGTTGTTGAGACGGTCCTTTCTTTCTTGCTCTGTGACTCCAGGCTCAGTATCAAATCTCTCTTTCCCTTTATCATTTACCTGTTGGAGTATTTTGTGTTTTTATTGTCTATGTGACACCACTGAGAGTTGCCTGGGAAGAGGGGAGGCCCCCGTTGAAGAATTGCCTCCATCAGAGTGGCCCGTGTGCAAGTCAGTGAGAGATTGTCTTGAGCGGTGGTTTAACATGGGAGGCTAGCCCACTATGGGAGGCGCTGTTCCTACGCAGTATGCCCCGGGCTGTATAAGAAAGCCAGCTGAGCGTGGCCGAAGACTGAGCCAGTGAGCAGAGTCCTCAGTGGTTTCTGCTTCAGTTCCTGCTTAACTCCCCACCCTGACATTGCTCAGTGACGGACGAGAGTGATGAGAAAAACAGGCTTTGGACAGTGTAGGAGACCATACAGGTTGAGTACAAAACCAGAAAGCAACGGAACATTATCCAAATCCTGAAATATCCAAGCTGCAGAATTGGGACCAATGCATTGCGAAAGTCATGGTGCATGGCTACGTAGTATTACTATAAGGGCCGATGGGGAGGTGACAGATGGTTGAGCTTTGGGGATCCCCATCCCTAGACCCACAGCAAGACCGTGCATGCTCTGTGATGCTGTTGTGGGCACCATGGTGATGGGTGTGTGGAATCATGCATTCCTCCTGCCATTGCTGGCCATGTAGGATATTTGCCTGCAGTAAATGAGTGTGTGTCAGTCTCCAAGCAATAAGCACCTAAGTAGCAAGAGACCGGTGATCAATTTTCCCCTCTACCATGGAATGACATTTTTATCATAAGTGTACTGCTGGGTGGCAGGAACTTTATCCCAGCCATGCCACCACATCCCAGTTGATTCAGTTCCTGAGTTCCAGAGACCCCCAGATATGCAAAGATTTGTGACTTCTCAGTGCTTAGCAGTGTCCACGTGACCTCTCTGTGAAGATAACTAGTCTCTATCCATTCCAGTCACTGGTTGGAAGCTAATGGAGACCTGCAAGAATTGATCTAACAATGCCTCCTGGCCTCATTTGTAGCTCTTCTGGTCCTTAGCTCCCGTGCTATGGTGTAGAGGACAGTGCACGGGGAAGCTGATGTGACGCCACAAGCATCCAAATAAAGACCTTTTCTGCTCTCCCACCCCCTAATGCTTCTAGAATATTCATTGATATGTTATCCTCCACCTGGACCCACTCCAACAGGGACCAAGGATCTTGTCCAGAAAGTAACAAGTGGGAGACGGGCAACAGCCCTTCTCACATGCCTGTGTCTGCACAGCTCAGGCTCTCCCTCACTACACCAGGATCCCCCAGAAGCCTCCATGCTCTAGGGGAGTAGGAAATGGAAGGTTAGAGAGCCTCTGACCACATTCTGTCCCAAGGTTGCTTTGTCAGGATGTCTGCTTTAGAGATCCTCAAACTAAGACTCGGCTTTGGCTCTCGGATTACCACTGTGAGGTGCTATGTTTTGAATGCAGTTTGATCGCTAAGATGCCTAGGTTGGAAACTTGTTCCCCAGTATACAGCTGGTGGTACCTTTAAGAAAAGGGGCCTAGTAAGCAGAGGCCCGGCCACTGATGACACGGCCCTGGGAAGGTATCTATTAGGTCTTCAGAGATGAGCTGTCATTAAAGAATGAGACTAGTGTCACCCCTGCCTCTGGCTTTAGTGTCACCATCTCCATGAGCTCTGACCACTGTGACACCCTCATACTGAAGTCATCACCAGAGGCTCATCCATGGGGGGGGTGGGGTGTCTGGCCTTCAGATTCAAAAACCGTAAGGAGCATAAAAGTATACAGCCTTGAGTATTGTATTATAGCAATGGAATGCGAACCAGTACGTGAGGCAATGCCGGCCTCTTACAGAGCCAAGAAGGTCTCACTTGAGAACTGGGGCCCACTGTTCATTCTTCAAAACACTCTGCCGTGACAGTGATCTGCCGGCATCAAAGGGCCCTGAAGGAGTTGCGCGTGTCATAGTTCTTTGCATGCTCTATATGCCAGGTTGATGACCAGCGAATTGTGTTGGTCCTTTAATGACAACGTCAATAGCTTTTCTCTTAGAGCCCATAAGCCCAAATCCAACCACATCTTAGGTCATTAATGGTACACAGTTTGAAACAGCTGCCTGCCTCCCTTCCCCCCCACCCTCAATCACAGCCTCTTCTGCTGTGGTTCGTAAAGGAGGTGAAAAGTAGTTCTTTATGGTCTGTCATTCTTGAGCAGGGCTTTTTTTTTTTTTTTTTTTTTTTTGTTATTATGTAAAAAGCAATTATAACTCAGACAAAAACAATTCAATGTGTGAAATGGGAAAATAATGCTATTGTCACTGGAATGCTCTAGTTGGGGTCTACCAAGTCCATTGTGGGGTAGAGCATAAAGCCATGTGCTCAGACCTGCATGTCATTGTAAAATGGGTGGCCTCCCCAGACCACCTGGTCAGGCCAGCCACATCTTCCATGCCACAAATATCTTGCTGGTGTTCAGTGTCCAGAACCTGTAGCTCCCCAACATCCCCCAGAGCCCCCTGTGTCTCTTCCCTTCTCCATCCTGACTGCTCCAGTTTGGTGATGCTCTTTCTCTAGCCAAGTGGGTCTTTTGAAAACCCAAATGTCATTGATAAGTCACTCTGCTCCATTAAAACTCCCCGCACTTAGAAATCTTCAGTGGCTTGCAGGGTGTACTGGTTTTCTAGGAAGGCTGAAACAGAGTTCCCCAAGCTAGGCCACTTAAGACCACAGAAATAATTATTTTAAGAAATAAATGTTTTAAGGTCATAAAATCAAGGAATTGGGCTCATGGCACAAACCTGGGTGAACCTGGCTCTCAGGAAGCTGAGGCAGGAGGATTAAAACTTTGGGAGTAAACTTCGGAATACATAGTAAGACCCTATCTAAAGGCACAGACAGAAGAAGAGGAGGAGGAGGAGGAGGAGAATGAAGAGGAGGAAGGCAAAGACATAGGTAAGCCCTATACCTTTGAAGGGCCCAGTAGGGTCCATTTCTTTTCCCAACTTCCTTTTTGTAAAATTAATTACTTTATTTATTAAATTTACATCATGGTTATAGCCCCTCTCTCCTCTCCTCCAGATCTTATTCTCCCTCCCTCTTCTCCTATCCCCTTTCTCCTATTCTCAGAAAAGGGGTACCCACTACCCACCCACCCCAGCTTATCAAGTCACATCAGGACTGGGCACATCCTCCTCTCCTGTGGTCTGGCAAGGGAGCACCACCAGGGGAAGTGATCAAAAAGCAGGCATCAGAGTCTGTGTCAGAGACAGCCCCATTCCCCTTACTAGGGGACCCACATGAGGACTGGGCTGCCCATCGGCTACATCTGTGTGGGGTGCCTAGGTCCAGTCTGTGCATGGTCCTTGGTTGGTGCTTCAGTTTCTGCAAACCTCTTTGGTTAGTTGGCTCTGTTGGTTTCCTTGTGAAGCTTCTGTCACCTCTAGGTCCTTCTATCCTTCTGCCCAGTTTTCCACAAGACCCAATGCTTCACCCAATGTTTGACTGTGAGTTTCAGCATCTGTTTCAATCTGCTACTGTGTGGAGGCTCTCAGAAGACAGATGTGCTAGGCTCCTGTCTGTGAGCATAGCAGAATATCATTAATAGTGTCAGGGATTGGATCTCTCCCATGGAGTGTGTCTCAGGTTATGCCAGGCATTCATTGGTTTGACATTCCCTCAATCTCAGTTCTATCTTTATCCTTGAACATTTGTTAGTGGGATAAATTTTGGGTGGAAGTTTCTGTGGGTGGTTTGCTACTCCCCTGCCTTCACTAAGAGTCCTGTCTAGATAGAAGGTGTCCTCTTCAGTCTCCATGACCACTACTATTAGGAGTCTCAGTTAGAATTGTCCCCATATCCTCCCAGAGGCCTACCCTGTCTTAGGTCTCCAGCTTTTCACAGAGACACCCCTCCCATGGTCTCTCTTCTCTCTGCAAGCCATCTGTCCTCCCCCACCCATGCTCTGATGTCCACCAGGCATCTCTCACCTTGCCTCTGTTATCACATGTCACCCTCCCCTGTGTCTTCTTGTGTGATTTCCTTTTTTCTGTCTGTGTCCAAATTTCCTTTGATGAATAAAAAATATCAGTCTTTGGATTCAAGCTCACACTAAAGACTTCATCTTAACTTAATGAGGTCTCTCTTCAAAACAAAGTCACAACCCTAGGTTCTGTGGGTTAAAACTTCAGCCTGTCTCGAGGACACACAATTCAACCCATGGAGCTGAGTTTATTCAGAGACACCCAGCACCTTCGGGTACCTGCAAGGTCTAGTAGCACTTGACTCCCATCTTCGTTCTCTTCTGGCCCTGACAACAATCGCTTGGCACCTTCAGCTTCCTGTCCTGTGAATTGCTGGAGCTCCTCCCCTTGTTAATACCAGCCTATTTGTGGATCGACTTTAGTAAGCTGTGCTTTCTTCCTGAGCGACCTTCTGATCCTCATTCCTAGCCACACTCAGCTCCTTCATTCTCAGCTACCAGGTTTCTTTTGGAGCAAATCCACCTGGAGGGGCACACTTAACATAGCCCTTTCTTCAATGCCAGTTAACTCTGTGGACACTTAAATATTATTTGGGTGATTGGTTAAGTCATCTGATTCCCACTTACATGAACTGGCAACAGGGGGCAGGGGACTATAACCAGAGTAGACGCTTAATAATTACCAGACAAGTACATAAACTATTCCATCAATACGCAATTTCAGTATATGATAGGTATAGCCTATGGGCACCGGTATGACTTCAAATGTTTTAATGATTTATTTCAATCATTTTTATATGTCTCTCTGTGTGTGTGTGCATGTGAGTGAAGGTGTCCATGGAAGCTAGAGGCAGAAGAGGGCATCAGATCCCTTGGAGCTGGAGTTACATGTGGTTTTGAGCCTCCTGAAAGTGGATGTTGGGAATCGGATTCTCATCCTCTGTAAGAGCAACAAACACTTTTAACCAGTGAGCTCCTTCTCCTAGCCCATGACTTTGTGCCTATAGAAAAATCATACTCATTTGAACTCTTTTGGTTTTAATAGCTTGAGTCATAATCCTGCCTTTACAAAGGATCGTGTTAAATGTGTCCTGTTGTGTGGGCTCCCCTAAGCTGCTAAAGGGAAAGCACTCCAGCATTATTATTATTATTATTATTATTATTATTATTATTATTATTATTATTATTATTATTATTATTTTGTTTTACAAAAGTCAAACAGGACAAAGGGAAGGAAAAGGAAACAAATGTGGGTAGCATGAAAGAAACCCAGGGCAACATCTTTACTTCTTCTGGATAGGACGTAATGCACAAAAGAGAAGCCGGGGTCCACGTGAAGCAGCGTATTAATCCTCGTTAGTTGCCCTGGGCATGCTTCCTTTTAACTGTGTGGACTATGAAGAGGTACCTTCCCAGGAGGAATGAACTCCATATCTCACAGTTGCCTCACTTGGGACACCTAATGGTCTACACAGAAAGCATGCACTGTTTGTCACGCTGTGTGTGGACAGGATAAGCCTCCTGGTGACCGCCGGACCATGCCTGATTTATACTGCTTTCTACCCATCCGCCGAAGGGGAAGGTAGCCACACGGTTAGAACCCCATCTGTCCCGTATGTGTGCTGTCCCCTTGGACTAATGACTTATCTCATTATATCTCACCTGAGAGTCAAAGAAAATGTGTACTTTACTTCTCCAGATAAAACCGCCATCCTCAAAACAGGATGAGTACTTAAATCCCAGTGACAAACAAGTTGACGTGAACATTCAGGCTGTGGGAAGGAAGCCCGAAGGGGAACAGGTTAACAAAATCCCTCATTTCCTGAAGGAAGCCTTAGTAGGTGTTTCCTAATCCTGCCTAGAGAAGGTTGATGCTTTGATGTATGTGGTGTGTGTGTGTGTGTGTGTGTGTGTGTGTGTGTGTGTGTACCCGCGTGCACGCACACACACAACTCTGTGCATCCTGGCTTAAGGCTCACGTTTCTGTATTAGCAGAAGACAGGCAGAAAGAGATTCCAGTGGAGGAAGGAAACCATTCATCCAGTTGGTTTGGCAGTTAGATGCTTGGAGAAAAAAATGACCTCCTATTAATATGCAATTGTCACTGTGTTAATAATGAAATATCGACCAGTCCTCACCTAACGCAAGCCAACTTATTCTAATTTACCCCAGAAGAGAGTGACTTAGGGTTTCACCCTAGCATTTTCACAGCCTCCACCAGGGCACAGCTCATAGGGAAAGGGGAGGGTCACCCACCGTGTGTGTGTGTGTGTGTGTGTGTGTGTGTGTGTGTGTGTGTGTGTGTGTATGTGTGTGTGTTCCCTTGTTGGAATTCTGATTTTGCAAGAAAAACTTCGTAGAAGCTGATTTTATGATTAGATGAGTACAGTGTTTTTTAGGAAAAGTAGCGTTCTATCAGCACTGTGAGACCTGAAAAAAAATCCCCATACCTGGCTCCGCAGCTCGACCTGTAACTGTTCACAACCTCACGTACGTTTCCCTAAGAATGGGACTGTGTTCTCAGGGTTTCTCAGAATTGGCTAGTTAGGGGGGAAACAATTGAACAGAGAAACTCTACTAACCTATCCTAATTAGCTCCCAATTTTGTGATTTTGTTTATAGTCAGTTTCCCCATTCGTCGTTTCTTTGCCCGTGATTTTGAAATGATCTGTGAAGCAATCTCATTTGGATAAACGGGGAACCGAGCTGGAGACTGTGACCCCTTCCTAATGGGAGATCGGTTTGATTTACAATTTAAAATGTAAATGCTTTGGGTCAGGCCTTTGGAGGAGAAAAAAGTGAAGTAATAATTCACGCGTCGAGACATTGCTCCTTAGCGCTTAAGCATTTATCACCAAGAGGCACACATGGAGCTACACCCGTGTGTTTACCTACACGGTGGCTTTTATTGCTTCGCTTAGGTGTTGTTGCATAGAGGTTCACATAAACATTTATATAGGTTTCAGAAAACAGTTGTTAAGGGAAAGGAGCCTTCTTCTGTTTACACAAATTCAGAACAAAGAGACATTGCAGAGGCTTCCGGTAATTGACATGTGGGCGTGTTTTTTCCAAGGCACCGACTGGAAGAAGTGAGTCTCTGAGATTTATTTTTGACAGGACTTGAATTACTGGTAGTCTGACACATTTTTGAACAATTACTAGACACCCGGGTGTTTAAAGCAATAGGGACTGTTTGTGTGAGGGAGGGGAAGTTTTGAAACCGTTAGCACAGAACAGTTTGTTCCGTGATTAGCAGGGTGTGTGTGTGTGTGTGTGTGTGTGTGTGTGTGTGTGTGTGTGTGTGTGTGTGTGTGTGAGTGTGTGTGTTACATGTGTATCCCAAGCAGCCCATACGTGAGTGCTTGGCTCCCCAAATGAGACCCTTCTTTTTCAACATAAAAGTCATACTTTAAAAACAGCACCTTCCACTTGAAGAACTGGTGGCTCATGGGAACCCACAAGAGGAATGACCTTTGCCGCTCACTGTCAAGTTCCGGTTTGGCTCTCAGTCAGTCCCTGAAGTACACAGAACAGAGAGCTCTGTCCTGTTTTGTCTCAAATGTCTTAGGAACCAGGCCTGGCTGTTCATTAATTAGCGGCTATCTTTCAGGCACTTCTAAACATTGGTTCACTAGCGAGCTGAACCTCAACTCCAAGATTTAAATTCACAACTTGTGAACCACTCCTGTCCCCTCAGAAACAGAGCCACTGCAGCTGCCATAACTGATGAGGCGCTGATGGCTCCTGTTACCTAAGTCAGCAGCCTGCCTGCCTTGCTGTCTGGCCATCTGATGCACATCAAAGATGGCCGGCTCTCTGTCTTATGCCCTGAGTCCTGTAGCTATAGAAGCAAGGGCATTTCTCTGGGAAGGGATCTGTCTACCTTGTGGATCTCTCTGTTCTTATTCTCAGGCGTGTGGGTCAAGGCAACCCAGTCCTAACCACTTTTGCACACTGATGGTGATGTGAGCTTCATTGCCCATCTTGTCATTGTCACCTCTCAGTCTGATCTGGGGACACATACGGAGACTCCTAGAAAATGAGACCATCTGTATCCCCAAGAGAAACACTTCACCCTGCTTGGTAGGAGACACAGAGCACTTTGGATTGTGAAAGCCCTAAGCACTTGTCCTCAACCACGGGTCACTTTGCATCCAGGTCACCCCAGATTCATTATCAGTTATCAAAATACAAGGGGTGGGGAAGGCGCTGGGAAGACAGGTCAGTCCAGTCAGTGCTTGGCACGCAAATGTAAGGACCTGAGGTCGGTCCCCTGGACCCACATTTTAAAAAGCTAGGCAAGGTAGCATGTACTTAGAATCCTAGTGCTGGGGATGTGGAGACAGGTAGATCCTAACCGCCGAGGCTCTCTACTCAACTGGTGTAGCCAACTTGACAAGTTGCGTGCCAGCGAGAGACCCTGTCTCCAAAACAAGATGAAAGGCACCTGGCCTCCACACATGTGCATGCAGGCGTCTGTGCGTGTACGTGCACATACAGTAGAGGGGAGGCGGAGGCTGTTGACTGACTGACATCAAAGTCTAGAGGTCACTATTATTGTCAGTTGTTATCTCACAGCAAGGGCCCATAACAAAGAGGTCTCTGGCTCCAGTGTCAGTTGGGCCTTGACTGCAGAGCCCTATTGGAGAATTGTGGATGGTGCTACTTCTGAGCTGCTGGCGCAACACCCAAAAGCTCAAACAGTCCAGAAGCCATCTAGGCTCTAATCTATTGAGCACAGTTCTTTAACGATAAGCACAGTGCTCCTGCCTCTTCCCAGTTTTATTAAAGAAACACACAAGCCAGAGGTTATCAATCTGTGTGTCGAGACCCCTTTGGGGCATCAAACGACCCTTTCACAGAGACCACATATCAGATATCCTGCATATCAGACATTCACATTATGATTCATAATGGTAGCAAAATTATAGTTACAAAGTAGCAACAAAATAATTTTATGTTTAGGGTCACCACAGCATGAGAAGCTGTATTGAAGGATCACAGCATTAGGGAGGTTGAGAGCCACTGACACAAGTGATGCAGATGTGAATGACCACGTGAGGAGGGGACCCCACTCTGTTCCTGTCTTACTAATAAGCTCTTCATCAATGGGAATGGTGTTGCCCCCTCCTCTCCTCATCTGGTGCACTTGGACAGTACAATTCATTGTCCCTCCTTGTCCACTAGTCCTGTTGTAGCATAGCAGGTGACTCTAAATGATGTCTTGCTTTCATCATATGTGTAAAAACTTATGGGATTCATAAATTACTTACAGACTTTCACTGGTGTGATGAAAGGTAACAGTATTAGCATAGATGGTTTCTCAAAATACCATTGTAAAACAGAAAACTGTAGTAACTGAGTTTGTGAGACAGAGATGTTCTCTCGTTGTTTACTGAGAGTTGGGTAGATAAAGTCACCAGGAAGGGATGACTGTTAGGAAAAATAAAAGGGTGAAGCTCTATCCATCTGTCCATCAACACATCCACACACCCACCCATCCATGCAATCGTCTCTGCCCATACATCCATATGTCTCCCAACCTAACGACTAATCATCCATCTATTGACTTATCCATCTGTTCAATGTATGCATACATCTACCCAGCCACTCACTGACTTACCATTTATCCATCTACCTACTGAGTCATGCATCTATTTATCTATTCATTCATGCATACATCCACCCACCTCCCCATCCACTTCATCCATCCATCCACATACCCATCCATTCATCTATATACCCATGCATGCATACATCCACCCACCTACCCACCCACTTCATCTATCCATCCATCCATCCATCCATCCATCCATCCATCCATCCACATACCCATCCATCCATCTATACACACATGCATGCATACCTCCACCCATCCACCTGCCTACCCATCTTCTATCTACCTACTGACCCATCCATCCAGCAACCTACCATCACACGTGGATAGAAACACACCTGAAGTATAACTCACATTAGAATGATTTTTCAATTTTGGGACATTGGATGGTTTTCATTTTTTCCTTAATTTTTTCCCCCTGTTTCTTAAATACAGTAAGAGTGAGTCACTTTTAACAATGAAACTATTATCTCGTAAGAGGAAGAGGCTGATACAGGATGAACTAATGGATCCTTTTCAACAGTCTGGCCTGGGAAACTGTTCTGATGGATGAACACAGTCCCACTTGCACACTATTAACTCCATCTGCCAAGTGGAAAACATCCCTCTGTTTTCAGTTTGGGTCCGAGTTGATGGATGGGACTTTTTTCATCGTGAAATATGCATGTTTAGTTCTCATTTTCCACTGACCTCAGTGTTTGTTACTCACAATATACATCAGCTGAAAGCACAAGCTATTCATCACAAGGGTTTGGTACAGGCTTTCTCTGGGCCAGGCTTTGGTTATATACTTTAGGGTATCCAAAGTGTGGATACTTCTGTATTTCTGAATTCCAAATTTTGAGAAGTCTGGTTGAAGGGACAAGTAATGACAGATATGACTTTCCAGTTCCAGGTCTGTAAATGGCATGCATACACACATCCTCTTGGGTACCATTTAGACCTCTGGCTCAGTGTCACCTCTGAGGAGCCCTTCTTAACCACTTTTGAAGTTAGGTATATATTCCTTTGATTAAAATACTTTCCCTTCATTTATAACTATTTTAATAACATTTATCTATGTGGGATAGAGGTGTGTGCATGCCACAGCTTGTGTGCGTGTGGAGGGCAGAAGACAGCTTGTGGGAGTTGCTTCTACCATGTGTGTCTTAGGGTTCAAATTTAGGTCATCAGGATTGGTGACAAGTGCCTTTACATGCTGAGACACGTCACTGGCTAGGGATCCATTATTTGATTGAGAAATTAAGTATCTTCTTTTCTTTCTAGCACACATTTCCGTATGCAAACATACAAGTGACGGTGTTGATGAAATAAAATCCTTACATGTCTACCCATTCTCCTGGAGCTGGAGCCCCCTGAAGGGAAGAACCAGGATTCTCTGGCCTTTGTGTTGACCCAGGGGCCTCAATTTGTCCCCTTTGAGAAACCCATTCAGAATTTAAGTTAAATCAAGTTGGTTTATTGTAAGTATGAAAGTCTGTAAAGAATGCGACAATAAGACGAGACTGGAATTTTAAATTCTTCCACCTATTGGAGTAGGTACTGACTAGAGAGGCAGACATAATTTACATAGCAATGACCAAGTGAAAGGAACATTGTGGTTGCTCCCTCTGAGTTTTACGGCTCTTGATAGCAGCATATTCAGTCTGGGGAGTAGTATCTCAGGGAATGCAGATGTAAACCACTTCCCTGAAGTAGGAACTTAGAACACCTGTTCCCCTGCGTCAGACCTGGGGGACACTGACACATATGTGGTTCATGTGTCCTCAGAGCTGGGTCCCACTCAGTAGGGGCCACTGCAGGAGGGAAGACTCCTCTGGAGAGGAGTAGCTCCTGAGTCAGAGCTCCCAGCCCCCCACTCCCTCAGCCCCCCACCCCCCACCTACGTATTTGGCCTTGAAGGTCAGTGTTTTTCCCACTCGACCACAGCTGTTTTATGTCTGCTTTTGTCACTGGTGTTTCCACCAGGCGGAAAGCTTTGAAAAGGCTCCAGTCACATTTTGAAACTTCATGACAAAAAATTGAATGTCATCCAGAGAATAGTTTAGGATTTAAACATCGCTGTCAATCTAGGCTGTCATCACCAAGAGATTTTTACCCTGACAATACATCACGGTGATGTGCTGGGCCTGACGGGTCCTGGACTGTTAAAACGATTGAGAACAGAATCTACTGGGCCATGCAAATAAATAAAAAGAGACAGGGAGTCTGAACTCTTGATGTGATTGCCTTTTTGGATGTCAGATCGTAGGCGTGCCCAACCAGGCACTTCCTTTTCTACCATGGTAACAGTCTGTGCAATGGGAGGAAGAGAGAGCTCTTAACTCAACATTCTCATCAGTGCAATCATTGATATCTGAATGACTAGAGGACAGGCTAAAATGGGGACACAATTAGGCCTAAAGTCAGATTCCAAAAACGGTGTAGCAGTGGACAGAAAGAACAGGTCACAGACGCTGGTGGCTGATTTGAGCTAATCTAGGTAGCCAGAGAGAGAAGGGCAAGAGCCTAGCCAGAAGAACCACGGGAGACGGGATGTAGAACCTGTACGTTGGAAGAACATAGACACAGAAATGGTTTGGATGGAGTGGTGTGGATGGAAAGGGCTTGGAGGAGAGCTGCAGACATGTGAAAGGTTAGGATGGCATGGTCTAGACAAATACTAAGCCACACTACGTCCAGAAGAGAAGAGGGTGAAGATGCTGGTAGCGATGGGGATAAGCACTTGGGATGTAAGATATTCAGTTTTCAGCCTGGGAGAACCCAGAAAGGACAATTGGTTCTGCAGGTGGGAGGTTAGGCTCTGCAGGGACAGGCCAAGCACAGGAAGGAGCTAGCAGCCATGTGCCTCAGCAGGCAAATTCCCTGGTCATTTCCACAGACTGAACCCTTCACTCTCTACTCTGTGACTTCACTTTCCTCCTTTGCAGCAAGAGGTGGTTGCGCCAGATGGGGTTCCAATGTTGTTCTTGATTTGGATAGACTAGTTAGGAGTCCTGAGAGGAGCCACATGCCACCCTGTTTTAGGACGACTCATCTGGCCATCTGGCAGTGGTTTATAAAGAAGGTGGATGAAGACAGTGAGAGGGGGATGTGGGGGAAATGGAACAGGAAAGGAGGATGAGGTTAACCAGGGAGTCTGAGGCACTTGATGACTTTGCTTATGGCCAATCATGCAGTTCCCAAACTATAGGCTGTGTTGGAAAGGGTTAAAGTATAAAAGGGACTTGCTGAGGCAACACCATTTCATGCAGGACATTACTAAAGAGTGATGAACATTGGGGTGAAATCTCAGAGTTGTGAATATTTGCACCAGGGGGAAAAAGACCTGGAGATAAGAGGTAAAGTGATGGGGGGCAGTGAGTTTTGATGGAAAGGCAGGCAGGCAGGCAGGCAGGAATGAATGAAGGAAGGAAGGAAGGAAGGAAGGAAGGGATTAGGATACTGAGTTCATGTGGAAATGTCTGCAGGGTAGTGAAGATGGCGGTCTGTGAGCTTGGCAACATCCACCCACAAGAGCATCCTCTGGGGATTGAGCTGTGCTGTTGGAGTTGAAAGGATGAAATCAGCCTGAGAGAAGGGGCGACTAGCGAGAGGCAGAAAGACTGACGAGGGCAGAGCCTTGGCTCTGATCCACATATTAGGACCAATTTGAGATGATCTAGGGCTTGGAAGGCCAGAGAGAAAGGGGGAAGCTCAGGAGGGTTAGGTACGTGGAAGCCAAGAATGAATCACCAAGAGGGGCAGCAGAGGCACCGGAGGCTGCACCGAGGTCAAAGCCAAACAAAGCCTGTCAAAGGGCCAGTGAATGTGGCAATGAACAGATCATCTGTTATCTCTACAAAGGGGGTGAGTGACTCATGGCCGGATTACATCACCTTGGATAAAATTAATACCAAGTGTCCTGATAGTACTTACTGAGATGCAAGGAGAATTGGCTGCACGCTCTCCCTAACTCTTCCGAAATCTCTTAAATTCAGGAGCACACTAATCTCCTCTGAGTGGTACAGTGGAAAATTGAAATGTGCCCCATGCACAGGGTAGGAGCGCTTCTGTTACCTAAGCCCTCACCTTTAAGACATTCAGGAAACCTGCTGCTCCCTTTTATTCCATGCACAGGCAAGGCATGATGGTTAATCTTGTCAGTTTGACAGTATTTAGGATTAACTAGGAGATAAAACTCCTCTCTTTCTCTCTCTCTCTCTCTCTCTCTCTGTGTGTGTGTGTGTGTGTGTGTGTGTGTGCGCGCTCGCGCGCGCGCACGCATGCACGCATATTTTCACAGATGTTTACCTGAGGTGGGAAGGCCCACCTTCAATGTGAGTGACATCTATAGGCTGAGATTCTAGGGTGATACAAAGAGAAGTCATGAGTGACAGCATTCGTCTCAGTGGACCCAGCTTGATCATGTTCCCACTGTCATCCTTTCCCACAGAGGGACTGTACCCCTGAAAACCAAGAAGCAAAATAAAACTGTTGTTCCTTAGTTGCTGTTTTATGAGAAATTCTGTCATAATAATGAGAGCAGCAGCTAATGCAGCAGGGATTCCACCGTACTCACACCTGTGCATGGGTGTGCATTTGCACACACACACTCATATCCATTCCTAATCTGCCTTTATACCTCAGAACCTGTGTGTACATGCTAAGAAAGAGAGATGTTCAGAAACCAAAAATTAAAACTGCTGATCTACAAACCTTTGAGTAAAATCTTGCTACTGAGGAGAGAACTAGAAATAAGAGCCCTAGGGCTGGAGAGAGATTCCCAGACTAAGAGTGCTTGTTGCTCTTGGACAGGTCCCCAGTTCAGTTTCCAGCACCCATGTCAAGAGGCTCACGACTGCTTGAAAATCCAGCTCTAGGGACTCTAATACCCCTTTCTGGCCTCTGTGGGCATCACACATACACATATAAACACACACACACACACACACACACACACACACACAAATATTTTTAAACCTTAAAAATGGCTGGGTGTGGTGATGCATATCTATACTGTCAGTACTCAGGGAGGTAGAGGCAGGCAGATCTGCATGAGTTCAAGGGCAGCCTGGTCTACGAAGTGAGTCCAGGACAGCTAGGGCTGCACAAAGAAACCCTGTCTCAAAAAAACAAAGAAACAAACAAAAGGCCTTAAAAAAAATAAGAACATGCCGGGCATGGTGGCCCATGCCTTTAATCTCAGCACTCAGGAGGCAGAGGCAGGCAGATTGTTGTGAGTTCAAGGCCAGCCTGGTCTACAAAGTGAGTCTAGGACAGCTAAGACTACACAGAGAAATCCTGTCTTGAAAAACAAAACAAAACAAAACAAAACAAAAGAACAAAGATATTGTCTGAAGCATTTTATTTCAGGTGTATCTGTCCCCTTAAATAAACACCAAGGGATTGTGCAAAAAGAAAATTTCAAATAATACCCACTCCTTGCAAAAAGGTGTTAAGTCTAAGAATGCACAGGTCTGACACTCAGCAGGCTCCTGTGTGATATTTCCCAGGTAAAAAGAAGCACTGTGGTACAAAGAAAACATGAGTTAGAGATTTGAAATAACCAATATATTTGTAGCATTCATTAATTCTAGGCTTGGTCTTTGGGAATCATGAAGCTACTATGTTTTTATAATAATAATAATTAGATTACATTGGATGAGGCTGGTTGCCAAGGTACCAGGAGGAGGAGCAAGGCAGACAGAACATAAGGTGAAAAGCAGAGTGTGGCTTTAGTTAGACTGATAAGAGAAGAGTAAAAAAGTCAGGGAACTTGGAGTGGACTTGGAATAAAAAGCAATGGAACTTGGATGTTTGTCCAACTTAAAGGAGGAGACTGAGCATCAAGAAAAGCTTAGGGGAATGAAGATCTGGGGTTGCATTGGGAACTGTTGGATCTGAGGTCATTTGATCTGTTTGCTTTGGTTGGTTTGGTTAGTGGGTTGGTGTGTTAGTTAGTAGGTTATTAATGTGCTTGTTGGTGGGTTAGTATGTTGGTTGGTTAGTGGGTTAGTGTATTGGTTGGTTAGTGGGTTAGTGGGTTTTTTCAGTGGATTAATATGCTTGTTGGTAGGTTAGGGAGTTGGTTGGTGGGTTAGTGGGTTAGTTTGTGGGTTAGGGGTTGGTTGGTTGGTTGGTTTGTTAGTGGGTTGGTTGGTTTGTTAAGTGGGTTAGTTGGTGGGTTAATGGGTTGATTGGTGAATTAGTGGATTGGTTGGTGGATTAATAGGTTGGTCAGTGTGTTGGTTGCTTGATTAGTAGGTTGGTAGGTAAGATTTTTAAAAACTTTTTTCTAGGTATAAAGCCCAAGATCTAACATAGAAATAGGAAAGACACTATACTTTGGGTTCTAGTAGATTCCAATGTGGTACTTTGATGCCTCTGCACAGAAATCCTGGCAACAGAAGAGAATGAATCTTCCCACTGGGGGCTTGTCTGGGAAACTATATAGAAACAGAAACAGAAACAGAAACAGCAAGCTCCAAGGACAACCATATTTAAATTGAAGGAGAAGTACTGCAAGTTGAACGTTCAGAGAGCTGAGGAGAAACAAAACAAAACAAACAAACAAAAAACCAAGATAGCATCTTTTTCAAGGTGGAAAGCTAAAGAGAAGCAGACACTTCAAAAGTGTAGAAGTGACTAACTCTGCCCCGAGGTCATCAAGACATGAAGGAAGACAGGTGGACTAGACATTGAAACTTGCAACTTCCCAGTGGACTTGGAGAAAACATTCCTGGGAGGACAGTGGAAGGAGATACCAGGTAGGGTGGGTTAAACAGAAAAAGGAACAGAAGTGAAGACCACAGTTCTTCCAGGCAGTGATAGCTTAACAGTGGAGATTAACTACAGACAGAATATGAAATCCTCCTACCTCC